>NC_043962.1:54922903-55165781 GCF_902148855.1 Sphaeramia orbicularis
CTTCTTGTGCAGAGTCTCCATAGACAGGACCAGTCCAACTTGTCCAGTTGGACTCCCAGGTACCTGAACTGGAGACAGCTTCTACCTCTGTGTCATGGATGGTGCCTGGCACCAGTTGGACCTCTTCGGACACGATGACAGACGCCGCATGACAACAATAGCTTACGCCTGTCGGCCAGTAAGCTAAAAACTAAGACCACTGCAACTTATGTGCAGTGTTCCTACAGGTTTCTACAAATTCAATTTAAGACTCTTTAAAGGAGATATTTGCTTTGTTTATTAGCTTACCGGCCGCCAGGCCGTAAGCTATTGTCATCATGCAGCATCCATCGTCATCTGTTGTCGTCATCTGTCATCCGTTACAAACTCCAGTTCTGATTGACTTCAAACTTGGTATACAGCTTCTGTATGATGATGTCAACACAAGGGATTGAAATTATTTCGATCCAGATTTGATTCTGGATTCGGTGCGACTTTGAAAAATGTTCCCATTATAACAGATAGGAAGGGATTGATCCAGTAAATCAGTAACTATCTATGATATCAAGTTGGAATTATTTTTTTTACAGATCTGATTGGAATATGACCAAAACATGGACTATTTCTGTAATGTAATAAATACACAGAACTGGGTGATAATAAATGGCGTCTGGATACATTTCCCAAAGCTTTTAATTTGGCCGGTAAGCTACAGGGCCATTGGTCCGATTTCTGAGTAATGACACTAGAAAGTGGTTTGGAGCGCTGGCCCTTTAAATGTGTATGAGCCACTTCAGGCCCCGCCTTGAATTAGAAGGAATTCAAACAGGTTGTAGAAATCCACTATTAGGGTCCAAATACACAAATAAATGGATTTGGGGTTTATTTATCTAGACCCTAATAAAAGTGGGTCTAGATAAATGAGCCCTGTAAGACTTTTTTAAGACCACTTAGAACAGAATTTAATGCTCATTTCTCAGCTGTTCCCCTTCACTCCTGCAACCAGGTTGAGAATGATCTTTTCTCCAACCAGACGTTAAATGTGTACTTCCCCATGTTTAGTTTTTGCTTGTGAGCTGTTCTTAACCCTTTATTGTGCAAGTGGCTGTTTTGGGTAATTTCCGCACACATTACAAAACAGTGACAGTAACAGTTTTAATGAGGACAGTGAGTCAACAATCTCAGGTCCAATGTGGTCTACAGGGTCTGTAAGGTCCACCTCTGCATGAACAGTGAGTGTAACTGCTTTGTTAGGTACCATGAAATAATGGTACTAATGCAATAAATGATGAAATAATGGTACTAATGTAATGAATGATTAAGTAATGGTATTAATGTAAGTAATGAGAAAGTAATGGTACTAATGTAAGGAATGACGTGGATGTTGGCCACTTATGTTGGTCTAATGTTCTAAAATACATGTTCCTTTGACCTTACATGTGTTTTTCTTGTATTTTTTTATATTTACTTTTTGTATTTTTATGTTTTTTGTTTGCCACTTACTGGTAAGGAACCAAATACGGTAACTTCACAAACCTTGACTTTCTACATAAAACATTTTGAACAATTTCACAAAAGTAATAAAGTCTTGTTATGTCCTCCAATAACACACTAGGGTTTAAATTTTGAATTTCTGAGTATTAATGAGTCAACTATAAAGGGTTAAAGTTTCCAAAGTCGGCTTTCTCTGGCGATGTGCATGACTAACAGCTGCACGTGTGTTTGGGTGAATGTTCTGTGATATTTCTCATCGGGGGCTGCAACATTAGCGATAACTGGTTCCTAATTTCAATATAAATTGTCAGGTTGGAACGGGTGGAACTGAGTCAACTAACGTTAATTTCTTTGCAGTTTGGACATTTAACAGACACATTTAAACACAATACAACCAACAAGTTTAAGGAAACATAACTGAAGACCTGCTGTGAACAAATAGAAAGAACTCTCCAAACATTTAATATTGAATGTTTTCTCATTTAATATGAAGACAGTATGAATAGTATTTCATTTCATTTCATTGAAGATCCCCATTAGCAACTGGTGTTTCAGTTGCTCTTCTTCCTGGGGTCTCCTCTACATTACAGTTTTAAATTTTAACACTAATCTTACACCATTCACACACACACACACACACAAACAGGACATATACAACAGCCCAATGCAATTAAAATAAACAAACAAAATAACTACAATACATTCATACTCCTTACCAACAATAGCTGTCTGATACAAATGAGACAAACAAAATAAATGCTGTACATTTGTACTCCTGCACCAAACAATAGCTTTCTGATACAAATCCTGAAACATCTTTCAATATTAGCAATATTCATTCCATTCCATGCCTGTTGTGTAAACAAAAAAAGTTTACTTTCTTTTGAAAACATTTTCTATTATTTTCCGACAACAAAAACCCTGGCAATCCATTCCATGCAACCATGGCTCGATAAAAAACAGTTCTCTGTAATTGATTTGTTCTGCCTAAAGGCAGAGCACACCGTGGTTCTGGTTTGTCTTGTACAATAATTATGTTAATCAGCAAAAAATGACAGTTTCTGTAAATAATTTCTGGAGTTTGTGTTGTGATAATGTTACGAATAAATGATAATAAAGAATATTTCAACCTAGATTTACAGTTAACCATGTCAAACTGTTGTGTATGTGGTTCTATTAGTTCTGTAGGGCAACCCAAACAATTCATGCTGCTTTATTCTGTGCGACTTGCAATTTGTGTAAATTATTTTCATTGGTATTTGACCAAACTGAGGCAGAATCCATATGAGATAATACTAATGACTGAACTAAGAGCTTGGTAAACCATTAAGGAATAAATTTCTTAGAGTGTCTAATTATTCCTATACTCCGACCCATTTTTTGCAATATATTATTTATTTGACCATTCCACAACAATGGAATAAATGAGCTTCATCTACCTGTTGAATCACATTTTCTCCCACAGTTAAGTGCAACGTTGGTAACATCTTAAGAAATATTTTGAACCAACAACCATACATTTTGTTTTGCCTGCATTAATAAGTAATTTATTGTCTGTAATCCATTGTGTAACTAAGTCTAACTCCTTATTTAAGATGGTATTAAGTTGACCTACATTTTTTGCCGATACATATAATGTTGTGTCATCTGCATATATTGCCATGGTTGCATGTTTAGTTACCAGAGGAAAATCATTTGTGAAAATTGAAAATAAAAGAGGTCCTAAACAACTACCCTGGGGCACCCCACAACTCATGTTTTCAACCTCTGAATAGCTACCATTAAAGTAGACTGTATACTCACGATTACTGAGATAGCTTTCAATCCATTTAACAGCACATGGTTTGAATCCATAACCACCTAACTCTTTTAACAGAATATTATGATCTAGAACATCAAAGGCCGCGCTTAGGTCTAAGAATACTGCACCAACCAAATTCTTATTATCAATCTCCTGTAGCCAGTGATCAGTAATCTGAGTAAGTGCTGTAGTGTGGAGTGACCCATTTGTACTTTTTCCATAACTTTGCTTACTGCTGGTAACAAACTTATTGGTCTGCTGTTTTGGCCTGAAAACTGTTCTTTATTATTTCTAATTAAAGGTGTAGTTTTTGCTGTTTTCCATTGTGACGGAAACACACCAGCTGCTAAACTCAAATTGATTATGTGAGAAATAGGCAAGGAAATAAAATCTGCCACCATTATGCCATTATGTTTGGTCATCTCCCCATCAGGGCTGGACTGTAGAAATTTCAACTTGATATCATTTATTTACTGCATCGATCCACTTCCTATCTCTTACAATGGGGAAATTTTTCAAAGTCGCATCAGATCCAGATCCAAATAATTTCACTAACTTTTGTTGGCCAAGTTTGAAGTCAATCAGAATTGTAGTTTCGGAGACGAAGATGATTGAACTTTTTGTAACGGACGACAACAGACGACGACGGAGGCCGCATGACGACAATAGCTTACAGCCTATCAGCCGGTAAGCTAAAAACAGACACACTGCACATTTTTCTTTCCCAGTCCAATCCTTGTCCATTCTCCAAACCTAAACTCTTTGTTAGTCTATAGTAACAGATCACCACAGCAGTGGATTTGTTTGTTGTACATCCCTAAAGTGAGTCCAGGGGGCTCCAACACTAAAACATTAGTTCCACCTGCTACATGTTCTAACCTAAAGAAGAAGAAAAAAAAAAAAAAAAACACCTAGGAGTGGTCCCATGCGCCCCCGGTAAGCCTTCACGCCTTCCCTAGGGGGCCCGCCCCACAGTTTGAGAAACACTGGTGTAATAGCTGTTGGAGATTTTTATCAACTTCCACCAGTTAAAGGAAGGCCTCTATACACAGATCAGGTAGAGACTAACCTGTGGGGAAATACTTTTAGACACATAGAACTAACAGAAATAGCGCGACAGAAAAATCAAGATTTTGCTGTGACACTAAACTGCATCAGAAAACATAAGAAAGGAGACAAACTTAATGCCCAGGATGAGAAACTATTCAAACAATGTGAGACGGGGATGGGTGATGACACAGAAGACCGTCACATTTTTGCAACAAATACTTACATAGAAACCCATAACTAATTGTTACACAAGGTATGTTCTGATATTTTTCAGATTAAAGCCCAAGATTTTGACAAAAATCCTCAAACAGGATGACTTTTATAAGAGTACTTCACATACCTTTGACAAACAGACATATTTAAGTAAACTGTTGAGTGTTTTTCCAAAGCTTGTGTCATGCTCATCGAAAACAGACACTTCAGATGGTCTTGTTAATGGAGTTTTTGGCACCGTTTGTTTTATAAAATTGGATGAAATTACCAAACTCCCCAAAAGCTATTTATGTAAATTTTAATGATGAAAGAATTGGCAGTAAATTAAGAGCTAAGTTTCCATGTACAGTGCCTGGTCTTCAAAATGCCACACCAGTTGACTTGATGAAGACAAAGTCTCCCACAGAGGTGGAGTTCGACGTCAGTTTCCGTTACGTCTAACCTGGGCCTGCACAGTACATAAAGTGCAAGGCTGAGTAACTTTAGACAAAGCAGTAGTGTCACTGAAAAAGATTTTCTCTGCTGGCCAAGCTTACTTAGTTTTAAGCCGTGTAACATCCATAGGAAATCTTATTCAGAATTTTAAAGCCACTGCTATTTATGTAAAAAGTGATATAGATGAAAATTTACAGGCAATGGAAAAATATAAAGAGACTCCATTAAAAAGATCAGATGCTTCTGTCAAAGTGTGTTTATTTAATATTCAAGGCTTAGATGCACACATAGCGATCTAAAACCAGACGCAGGATGTTGGACACTGATTTGATTTGTCTCACAGAAACATGGCTACAACACAACACACAGTGACATTGTATGGCAGGAAGGACGTTTCACCGTAAAGCTAGATCCCAATGTTATAGTGATATGGAAACATTTTCCACTTTACACAAGGAACAACGTGGTGGTGTTGGCTTTTATCACAAGGACCACATCATCTGCAACATTATCAGTGTGCAATGCAGTAATTTGGAAGCAATGATGTTTAACCCTTCTGGGTCCACGGTCACGGCTCCATGACTGAATCACATGACATTAAACACATCGTAGCGTTGGAAGTCGGTCACACAGACTACTGGGGACAACTGCATTTGAAAATGCGGACTTGACACACTCTCCCACTTTTTATTTGATGTTGATGGAGCAAATATACCCAGAGATATGATGTTTTTTTTATAACCAGAGCAAACAAGAGATATAGCATTATAGCGACATAAAGCAAGCATTATGTTTCTTACCATATCTTCGTTTTTTGTCCTTTTTCAAAACGGAAAAAACTGGCCGAATCTGCGGGTTCTAATCCACAGACTGCCTTAGCATTACAAGTAAGGGTGAGGATGAGCCCAACCTGAACCGGATGCAGAAACAGGGAGGTCACTGACGTGCTGTAATCTGATTATGGATGTAAAATATGTGTCAAAAGACTGAATTTGTTTTTCTTACTTTATCATGTACATTTCAAAGAGAAGGGCCCAACTGATCTATGTGGAGGGATCGCAGACAGTGCAGAGGATGCACCCAATACATCTAAGAAAAAGAAGACCTTAGGGAGCTTCTTCAAGGTCACTGGGGCAGCTACACCATGATCCTCTCCTCACCAGGAACAACAGGCTATAGCCTCTGAACTTCAGTCGTACCTACAGTGTGCCAACCTTGACAGTGAAGGCACCTGCTGGACTGGTGGAAGGAACATCAGAAACTCTACCCACGACTTTCAAAGCTGGCAAAAAAAGTACTTTTGCATTCCTGCAACAAGTTCCCCGTCAGACGGTCTTTAGCACTGGGGCAAACGTAGTGACCTGCCTTCACTCGTCTCTCAAGCCAGAGGATGTTGACAGACTGGTGTTTCTTGCCAAAAACCTGTAAGCTTAAGCCTCATGTTAATGCCTTTTCTGTATAAGCTGTAATTGTTTCCACTGAGTTGCACTTTGAGATTGCACTCTGTAATACCATATTTACTCAGTTAACCCTTAGTAAATTCTAGGGTAATTTTATTATTATTATTATTTTATTATATTATATTATTATTATTTATTCTCATTTAAAGTTTAATTTTGCACTGAAAACTGGTCACATATTGTTTAAAAGTAATGCAATAAAAATAGATGCTTTCCTTAACATGATGAAAAATCATGATCAATAATCGTGATTACAATATTGATCAAAATAATTGATTATCATTTTGGCTGTAATCACGCAGCCCTACTATGAATAAAAAAATAGGACCAATGTCCCTGTAGCTTACCGGCCAAATGAAAAGCTTTGGGAAATGTATCCAGATGCCATTTATTATCACCTAGTTATGTGTATTTATTCTATTACAGAAATAGCCCATGTTTTGGTCATATTCCAGTCAGATCTGTAAAACTTTCAAATTCCAACTTGATATCATTGATACTTACTGATTTATTGGATCAATCCACCTCCTATCTCTTAAAAGGGAAATAAACACGTGTGAAAGGTTCAGGCTTTTGGACCAGTGTGTGGTCCAGCTAGTCCAGGACAGCCGGTCTGGAATTCCATGGTCCCAGTCCCTTTTTCGCTTTCCTACAGGAAAAGTAATAAAGACGCATAAATGAAAAACAGAACACATGATGACAGATTCCTACCAGTGGGTGTGTCATGTGACATGTCTGACCTGGGCCATTGTAAACAGCAGGAGACGATGGACCAGGACACAAACGAGCCACAGGTTCAGAAAAGAGGCGACTCCGTCCGGTCCAGTTCCGGTGGAAATCACCAAACATACAGAATAAATCAGTGTTCAGCTCACGGCGACAACATGAATACATCCAGTTCTCAGATTTAGGTTTAGCGTCAGACTGTTGACTAGTTTTAGGTTAACCGGACTTCACCTTTGATTAAACAGCTGATGCCGCTGACTACTGTTACAGCAGGGAACCACCTAAACAGTGAATATTTGTGTCATATACATACCACTGGTTTGTTCGACAGTCTGATCCACTGCGACCATTGTGGTCCTTTAGTTTCTTTTAATCCCGCATAAATTTCTTCTTCTTTCCTCGTATTTCTTTAGGCGTGTGTCTTATATTTGGCTCCGACAGCTTTTACTCGCTGGTTTTGTGTCGGCGATTCAAAGTCCGTCTGAATTTCCTCATCGTCCGTCCACTTGTTGTAGCTTCTCTTTTGGTCCATTTTCCGAATTATCAAAATACAAAGCTTATGGAAATTAAATGAGTGAAATATTGGCGGTGAACAGAATGTGTAAATGCTGCAGTCTAGTCCACCACTCAGCCTTCTCCAGAACACAGCCCTGCCCCTTAAAGTTCCTGGTAATCTGGAACGTACTACCTCTGTACCAGGAACTTCTTCGGGGTAAATTTGGGGCGGGGGAGGGTCAGTTACCAGGGTAATTTTCGGTGGAAACGCACCAGGAACTTTGAAAGTTCAGGGTAATACAGAAAGTTCCTGCAAAAGTTCCTTCGTGGGAAAGGGCCTAAAATCTAACCCAACAAGCACTTGGTGTCCATCTGTTATTTTAACTCGTAGCACTATTTGTCATAATCTTGAAACTCAGTGATGTTAGACATTCTGTTTTAGCTTATTAGTGTGTTCTTCAGTGTTTAAAACTAAGCTGTCCAAGAACTCAGTTAATGGTCGTGTGCTGGTAAATCCATCGCCTGTTTTTGGGGAAACCTTGTTTGTTACAGGTGTGAATCTTTGCTGACCTCCTGATTTGATTGTGAGGTCTGCTGATAATTTGAGTTCTCTAAAGGTGGATTTTGATGCATGTGCCTTGGTAATTATTGGCTGTTTTTTCCTTGAGGTCAGAGATATTGGGTCAGGGTGAAAACGTGCTTCCTCAATAGTTGAGTCAAAGTTTCCTTTTTTTGTAATGTACATTTTGCATATTGCATGCACTTTATCTTAGTTTGTGCTTTCCAGTAAGTGAAAAGTCCAGATGTCTTTCAGATGGAGAGCAAATTAATTTTGTTCCACTAAGGCCTGAAAATCAGCAGTTAGTAATGGAATACTTGATTTTATGAAAGGCTGCAATCCCTCAATTATGTTCCAACATTGGAATGATGTTTAACTGTTCAATTTACCATGATGATGCATCTAGAATCCAGAGATTTGATCAATTTGGAAAAACATAACCTGGAGTTTTAAAAATATGAAAAGTTAATAAAACAAACAAAAAAACCCAAAAATTTTCAATATGGCCTCTAGTTTTAACTTTCTAGAAAAATATACTGTGTGGCATAAGATAACCGGAGTTTATTTAATCATAAGAAATTTACTATCAAATGGTTTTCCTAGTTACAGTTTGGCGATACAAACCCCCCCCCCCTTAATTTTGCATAAATAACGTGTTTGTAATGGAGTTACAAATGTAAGGGACTTATTGCCATAAAACATTGTGGTACTCCAGGTAAGTGTCTTTATGGTTTTCTGAATGTTTGAAAAAAAAGTTCAAACCAATCTAGGTGAGGCTTAAAAAGGTTGGAAAAAACATTTGAGCTCCTAAATAAAAATAGTAATAATATTCATACGAGTATTTGGGGTAGTGTTTTTTTTCCCCAACATTCTTTAATTATAAATGACATTTTTAGATTATTCTGATTTTGGTTATAAATTTGAAAATCTTTACAAGATCCTTTTTTTTTTTTCAGCTTAACAACAAATGCTTGGATACACAGAGGAGTCTCCAAGTTCTGACATCAGTGAGGACGAGTATGTTCCTGAATCTGATGAATCTGAGTGTAACAGTCTAAAAGACAGTGACAGTTCACCAGATGTTAAACAGAGCAAGAGGAAGAAGACGAAGAGTCCAGAAAACAACTTCAGCTTCCTCTCTGAAGTCCAACACGTAAGAGAAGACGTTTGACCCCTTCTAGTTCTCAAGCTGTAAATGACCCCAGAGAATCTTCTTCACCTGATGTCAGTGACCCCACAGAGTCCTTGTCTCCTGATGTGACAGTCATGACCCTAAAGAAGAAGAAGATGGTGGCAGGCTTTACAATAAAAGGTTTTATTGTGTATTTTGCAGTAAACCTTACAGCAAAATGTCACGCCACATGTCAATCCAAACACAGGGATAAACCAGAAGTGGCAAATGTACTGAAATGTCCCAAAGGCTCTAAAGAGCGAAGGCTGCAGTTGTCTTGGAGAAATAAAGGAAATGTGCCCATAATAATAAAGCGCTTAAAGAGGGAAAAGGAATGGTCATACCCCGTCAACAATCCATTAAACCTGCAAAAGCTGGTGAGTACTTACACTGCATCAACTGTGAGGGTTACCTCAAGAGGAAATCACTGTGGAGGCATATGCAAAGGTGTCAGCTGAGTCAACAAGTCAAAGGACTAAAGCCAGGAACATCTCGAGTCCAAGCCCTTTGTAAATATGCAGAGCCAGTACCAGACATCGTCAAAGCACGGTTTTGGAAACTAGTTCTTGATGTAGCAGGATAGATTATCGTGACCAGCCCTGCTAATAACGTCACTGAGAGGAGGGGGGGCGCTGATATATAAGGGGCGATTTTCTCACCGGTTCTTCCTTTTCCACATTCCGCTCGTGCGTCACATCCGGGCTCGACGTGTTGGTCTTGCAGGTATGGCTACCTGCTGCTTCCTCATACTGCTCATATTGTTTGACTGTGCTCATAGCATTTGTATTTTTGTCAGGACCGCTGCTTCGGTGCCGTTTCGGCATATTTGGGCGATCTGCATCTGGCTTGGTATGTGTCCGCTCTCTCTGCATTATAGTTGGTACTGTCTGGCGGCTAATACTGCTGTGGCTGCAGGTGGTAATCGAAGGCTGGGGGCCGGCGTTCTCTCTCTCTCCCTCCGCCCCTTCCTCTCTCTGTGTCTCGTCCGTATGGAACTGAATCAGGTATGTGTTAGCATAGCTAGCGACCGACACATCCTCTGGTACGTTTAACACTAATATCGTTCTCTATGATTAGGAGTGAGTCGCGTGGCTACTGCTGTTTTGTCCCTCCATGAGTGTTGTTCTCCGTGGTGTTCCTGCTGCTTGGGCCGACCGATGCGTCTCCCCCACACTGACTTATTATGTGCTGCTTGCGGCTAGCTGGCGGTCGCTTGGCTGTGCTCTGCCGGCGTGTGCGTCGGCCTGCTGCCGCCGTGTGATTTCTGTGCACGCGCTGCACTCCAGAGCAGCACTGAGGGCCTTTTACTGTGCTGCGTGTCCTGTGTTAATTGTATTAATGACGTGTCTGTGCAATTACTTATCATTGTCATTTGGATCCGTTATTCAGTTTCAATTTGTTATTTTGAATTCTTTATGCAATTAATTTGTATTTGGTTTGTTTTCTTATTAATCATTGTCATCTGGATCCATTATTTTAGTCTCAATTTGTTTATTTTGAATTTCTTATGTAATTAGTTGTATTTGATTTGTTTTTATTACATTGTGACTTGTTTATTGACTTGTTAATCTTTTTCTTCCTTTTAGTTGCTGGAGATTGGTGGTGGTGTTGGTGGCTGGTGTCCCCTTCTTCGTCTGCTGTGTCCTGGGAGCAGTTAATGTCACTGAGGGTTTTTGTCCACGCGTATTGGGTGATTTCTTTTGGTTTGTTTGCTTTGCACTAGCTGTCGCTCACCCACCGTCTCCAGTCTCATTTAGTCTTTCTTTTTGTAATATGTGCATGGATTAGTCTTTTTAAAAAGAAAAGAGAATTTCTATTGGCAAAATAACTAATTTATATATTTTTCAATCACGTCTCATGCCCTGTTTTGGAGGCCAACTTACCTGCGTGCCTTATATTTCCTTTTATTCTCCAGGTGCAATTCCTGGGGGTGGCGTTGTCGGTTCCTTTTGTTATATTAATTTGTACCATTTGGTTAATTGGATTAGTTCCAGTCGCCAATTATTAAATATTAGTTTATATTCTCATTTGGTCCTTTTATTCTTCATCGTTTACACCACCTCTTTGCTGCCACATTGACATGCACGAGGATGACTAACAAAGGTTGTCCGCAGTGAGAAGTGCATCTTGAAATTTGGAGAACACTTGTTTCAATAAGCATGGTCAAGATGTTACAAGACACGGATACATCCGACAGAAGATATGTGAGACTGGGCGAGTTCTTTAAGGACAAAAAGATGGCAAGTTACAGATCCTGTCAGATTTCTTTGTGCCAGCCAACTTCCCTCATGTCATAGAAGCCGTTAAGAAAGTCGCTGGCTTAGATAGAGAAAACAAATGTCTACAAAACACCGTCTTTAGTACTTAAGCTGGGTCACAATCTCAAGAAAGTGCTGATGTTCTGTAATGTGAGGCTATGATCTCAGGCGATGACAATGCCATTCACAATGTGCAGGTCTTTAAACAAATCTGTGACCCCAAATGGAGTGAGTGTGTGTCTTCCCAGACCCTCAGGAATTTGAATGAGGTGAAATGGAATGCTCCTCAGCTTCTTCCATTTGCTGAAGACATGAAAAAGATGCACCAGTATCTTGAAGGAAAAAGGATGGAGTGCCAGAGGAACCTCAAAGAAGAAGTCGTGAAGAAGAACTGGCTGAATTCGCCAAAGTCACTCTATGTGAGGTGATACTTTTCAACCAGAGAAGAGAGGGGGAGGTATCCAAAATGCCTCTGAATGCTTTCACCTTGAGAGATACCCCTGTCACTCATCCAGATGTGGAGCTTGGTTTGTCCGAGGTTGAGAAAAAACTGTGTAAGCACTTCCAATGAATTGAGATAAAAGGTAAACGTGCCGAAAGATCCCCATTCTCCTCACACCTGATATGGTGTCATCAATGGACTTGCTTGTCCAGAATCGCCGTAATTGTGATGCGTTGGATGGCAATCCCTACATGGTTTGGGAGACCACAGACTCTCAATCACTTCAGAGGATCAGATGTTACTCGTCAGATGGCTCAAAGCTGTGGAGCAACACTCCCAGAAGCACTGTCCTCAACTAAACTTAGAAAACACATGGCCACCATGTCAAAGGTTCTCAACCTAAAGGACAATGAGATGGACGACCTGGCGGACTTCCTCAGGCACAACATCAGAGTCCATCGTCAATATACAGACTGCCTGAAAGGACGTTACAGCTGGCGAAGATTAGTAAGGGTTGATGGCACTGGAACAAGGGCAGCTGTCCAGCTACAAAGAAAAAAACCTAGATGAGATCAGCATAGATCCACAAGGTAAATCCACAAGATCCACAGGTAGATCCACAAGGTGCATCACAAACTACATTTGACTCCTCTTTCCCTCCAAGAGATTAATAATGGTAATATTCAAAGAAAAAGCTCGAGGCTAAACACAGTGGGCATTTTTTCATATTTCAGATTCTTATACTTGGTTTGGCCAGTTTTTTTAACCTTAGATACTGTATATTTTCCTTTTAAATTGCTCTCTTGAATGGTATAAACAAGGAATATTAACTTTTCGCTGCCAGCATATATAGGTCATTGTTAGCTGTTCAGCTCTCGCTCCATCCTTGCTCTTCTTCCTTTGCCCTTTTTTATTTTGCTTAAAATCGTTTGAGCCAACTAATAGTTTGATATACTGTATGCTCTTCCTGTGTTTTCCAGAGAAAATGTCAGCGGACAGTGGATGAGACACTGAAGATTAGGTTGACTCAACTGAGAGGGATACTGCATTTTCACCTTCATCTTCTGAATCATCAAATGAATGAAAATGTCATTGCATAACATAAAAGGAAAAACTTTTTTAAAAACTGTTGCTAACAGGATCAAACTAAATGGTGATGGGGAACAGCTTCTGAGTTAGTGCTATTAACAAATACTGTAAAAGAAGTTCAACTGTTAAACTAGTGATTTAAGATACTTGTAGAAGCAAACACACCGACTACTTGCACTGTTGTAAACTCAGTTACTAAATAGATCTGCTGTGTTTAGGTCAACCTGGGGTAACCAAGAAATGCACCACTGAAGTTGGACAAACGAAGATCTGCCTTCAGCCTAAGGTAAGAATATTTGAGTGGAAAGAAAATCAGATTGCAAAGACCTGATAAAACATATCTAACCTTTAGATTCAATTCAAACAACTTTATTTTTCCCTGATGGGCAACTTAATTTTGCCACCTCTGTAAAAAAAAAAAAAAAAAAGAAAAAAAAAAAAGCTAAAAACAAAACATAATGACAACAGCATTGGGACACTCCAGGACAAACGAAGAGTCAAGTGGAGCCCAGAAGAAATCCAAGCGGTGGAGAAAACCCCCCTGGACTGTATTAACCATGGAACGGTTCATGGGAAAGCCCAGTGTATGAAGTGCATCCAAGCATCACCAGTGGAGCTCCAAGGCAGGACATGGCAGGGAGTGAAATTTGATGTGAAAAATCGTATAGATGCATTAAAACGAGAGACTTTCAAAAAAGGTAAGCGTTGAGCTAAATGGAATGGGCCTTTTGTTTGCGCCATAACCGTTCTGTAAGGGCTTTGTTTAAGTGAAAGTTTTATCACAGATAGTGACGTTATGTATAACAGTGTGTATACGTACTGTGTTTTCATTAAATTGTTTCATTTATGCATATGTTTATGCATGCAGATATACATGTTGGATTATATCCATATATGTTCTTGTCCCACAACATTGAAATGTTTGAATTAATGCATTTCAATAAAATGGTGTACATCCAACACTAAAGTGGACTCCAGTACTGATCACTGGGCGGTAAATAAGTTACCAGGTACAGAAAAATCATATTAAATATTAAACAAAACTTCTAATTTAATGCACTCTTCCAGATACAGGTCTGTATTGACTTAAAAAAACTCCCCTTGCTCATATTTGACATTCTTTTGTATGTATGTAAGTGTTCCCTACAGATGAACTGAACAGCGACACCTGGTGGTAGTTGCTGATTGAACAAATGGACACGTCCCCACCTGGCTGGAAAAACATGACAAATTTACAGTTTTCAAAATTTGATAAATTTTTATATTAAAGTTGATAATTGGTGTTCTTGGGTCCCTTAAAAATTTCAGAAGCTAAAACCAAGCCTCTAGTTCATTTAGAAAGTGTTGTCCCCACGTGTAGGCACCTAGAGAAAAGATACACTAGGTCCCCACGGAACAGGAAAAAACAAGTGTGTGTGTGTGTGTGCTTTTGTCTATGTAGTTGTGAGGGACCAACCCCTGACAAAACACAGACGTTGTGAGGACATTTTGCCCGGTCCTCCTAAAGTTAGTGCTTAGATGGCCTCCCTTGACCCTAATGAGTAGCCTATTCACTGAATTTCTCTCAGATGTGACTGATGAAAAAAATGGGTAGGTCATTTGTTGTTACAGTGAAATCCTGTTTTAAGGTAGAAAAACCAAAGTGGGACAAGAAATATTATGGTGTGTATTGCCAAACACCACATAGTAAAATAGCACAGCATCTTACTCAGAAAAACAAAGCTGAAAACAAAAGTGGTTCAAGCCATGCGTCTTCTACCGGAATCTAAGAAATGTCACCAAATATTAGAGCTGCTTCGCAGGAAGAGTGATTACTTTCATAACGTTAATGTGTTGAAGAACGGACAGGGTGAGATAACGTAAAGACAGCCGCCAGGAAGAGCAGATGCAGAAGATTTTCGACCATGCAACGTCTGTTATGGGTTCTTCTTAAAAGATGATCTGTGGAGACAAAAAAAACCATGAAAGAACGAGCTGATTCCAAGAAAAAACAGTTCAAACTGCTGCTGCATGTCTTCTCCCATGCAGAAGATAGGCATCAGAAAGGTGCTCAAAAGATAGTTTGCAGAATGGTTATTGATGAGGTGTCTGTTGAGGTAAAAAATTATCCACTCGTGAATTTGGAGACCAACTTCTGGAGAAACATGGGAGTGACAAATCAAAAGATGGTCATGTCAGTCAAAAGATGAGGGAGTTAGGTAGATTTGTCCTCACTGCAAAGTCCTGTGATGGAAAAATACAGAACCTACAAGATATTTTAGTACCACCTAAGTTTTCTTTAGCTGTGAAAGCAGTAAAAAAAAAAAACAAAACATCGGGTTACACCACCTCGATGTATAGGTACAAGACACCATCTCTTGCTCTGAAATTAGGTCACTCACTGAAGGCAGCATGTGAGATAATGATACGGCAACGAGTGAAGGCTGAGGATGACGATTCTACCAACAGAGTAAAGAACTTTAAAGGTCTGATAGCTGGGGAGTGGGACCTCTACGAATGAATCTGGAGGACAGATGGAACACAAAATAAAATGATTTCACTCACAGAAGATGTAATGAAACTTTACAGTGTTGAAGTCCACAGAGGAGAAGTCAAAAGCAAAACTCCTGGAGGGACCAAACCCCACTGCACACAAGACTCTCAGTAAATGCCTTCTAGCACAAATCATCCTTTTTAATCGAAGACAGCAAGGTGAGGCAGCAAACATACTTCTGCAGACCTACAAGGACAGAGCCCCAGAAGATTCCAATCAGAATATTATGCAGTGCATTTCAAAACTAGAACAGCATTTAAGTCAGGAGTTCACTAGGTTGGTGATCAGAGGGAAGAGGGGTCGTAAAGGGCCTGTCCTAACGACAGAGATGACTAAGTCCCTCGATTTTCTTATTGAAAGAAGGGCAAGAGGACAGTGACATTTTGGACAGCAATGACTATGTTTTGGGACGACAGAACTCAGAATCTCCTCTTCAAGGTTCAGACTGAGAAAATATGCAGCTGAGGGGCACGGAGGCCTGACACACATCAATGCACCTGAGGAAACATGTGGCCACACTGAGCCAGATAATGAACCTGAAAGACAATGAGTTGGATCAGCTTGCTAAATTCATGGGACACGATATTTGTGTCTATCGTGAATATTACCGGCTAACAGAAAACACACTCCAGCTTGCAAAAATCAGCAAGCTTCTATGGCAGTGGAGTGTGGGATCGACATTTACAAAGGAAAATCTCTGGATGAGATAGATTTAAGTTTAGAAAGTGAGTAGAAAATAAATGTTTATAAGGGAATTGCACTGAAAGTGGATGTTGTTTAATGTTCGACATGTAAAAACTATGAGGTGAAATTAATAACAAAATTGTTGCGTTTTCTATCAAAACAGTTGCTTTCTCTGAAAATGTGGGAGCTGTACAAGAGTCACATGTCGTCAAAGCAGTGATGAAGTCTGTGATGAGCAGCATGTCGAAAAAGGTCAAGACTTGGATGGTATGAATGAATCTATTTATTGATCTGTTGTTTATATTTGTTTTACACAGTTTGAGTCTAAGGCCCAAAGCATGAGCTTCACTGTGTTGTGACTGTACTGTATGTATGACACATGACCATAGATATACTGGAAAAATGACATGCATGCTGTTTTGTTGTGGAAACTGGAACAAGCTACCAACTGAACTGAAATCAGCCCAACTGTGAACATTTTTAAATCCAGGTTAATCACCGGGAACATCAGAGAGAAAACGTGCAAAACAGAGCCGAATTTTTTCAGAAAACAGTATCTCAATTCGGAAAAACAGAGCTGATTTTTTTTAAAACTTATTTTTTCTCATAATTACGAGATAATTATCTCGTTAATTCGGAAAAACAGAGCTGAATTGTATTTTTTGTGTGAATGCAATACGCTTCTGTGTGTTTCTTCGTTACCATTTGACCCAAACTTTAGCTTATGAATTGGCTTCCCATGTCCACCCAATTTCCAACGCCTGGTTTTGTTTTATCCACAGTACTCGTGCAGATGAGGCTGTCTCAAAACAGGAAATTGGCAAAGATGGTCATTGTTTGTGGGGAAACCAGCTTTAAACAGATAAATACATTAGTAAGGCTCAATAGAGCAGCCAACCAGAAAGTTGAACTGTTAAGACAGCTGTCTCAGTGCCACAGACCTTCGTCTGGCACAAGAAAGAATCGAGTACAAAAGGGAGGACTTCTCTGAGGACAGCCTTCAACTGGGTAAGTCAGCTCACATAAACACAAACGTCCAAAGCACAGCGCAGGCATAAACCCATGTCTAGATCTGCATTTAGGTTCACATTCTTCCATTGCTGCATGGAACAGATGGTACTACTAGTGCCTTGTGCAGCTGAAGCCACGGGGGTGGTTAAATTAGTTACCTTACTTTTAAACATACACACAGAACAGGGTGCATGCAGCGGTTCCACTGGAAAGGTTTGGCTGTAGTGCAGTGGTACTGGACGGACCACACTGCCCCCCATATACTATTATAAGTAGGATGGAATGTGGATGTGCTTCACAGGAGCTGAAAAAGACATCAGAACTCCAATTAAGGACAGTCCCACAGAGGAGCAGCAGAAGCAGCCCTAATTTTAATATTGTATATAATTGTTGTAATTAGACAGCCTGTTTGATTTAACGTGTGTGTATTTTCTGATGTTTAATGATAAATAAATGTGAAAAAGCAAGTTTGACGGGGACTTCCGGTGAGTGTTTCAAGTTGGCGGTTTAAAACTTTTACCTGTCCTGATCAGACACGAGGAAACTCCACAAAACTCGATTGATTAATTTTATTTAGCTCTAAAATGATATACTATGCGTGGAGTAAGATCTAAGAAGAGACCAGGGGGTCCTAAAAGTTATGGACAAGTGAAGACCAACACAGTTGTGAAATCAGTACTAGGAACATATCAGATCATTCACCAGTTTATTTAACACTTAATTTGGATACAAGACCCAAAAAAAATATTTGGAGACTAAACACAAGCTTACTAAATAATTAGAATATCATAAAAGAGGTAAAAGAAGAAATAAAAAAAAAAACTTTTTGAATTAAATGACAATGGACAAGTTGATCCTAACATTTTATGGACAACACACTGAAGGCTGTAAGAGAACAATTATATAAAAATAAATATAAAATATATATAAAAAATAAAATCAATTGGAGACTGTAAAAATTAAAGTTTAACTAAGCTTACAAGCAGTAAAGAGTTGGAGATGAGATTAAAAAAATTTACAACAAGAAAAGCACTCAGAGAGCGCAGACCTCCGCCAAAGCAGATCAGTGGGCCCCCATGACCCCCCCACCCCCGATCCCCACCAAAATTTTATCATTTCTTCCTTGTGCCAGTATCAACAGTTCCTGGAAATTTCATGAAAATCCGTCCATAACTTTTTAAGTTATCTTGCTAAAACAAACACATAACGCAAAGTGATCCCAATACCTCCTGGCGGAGGTAAAAAACAATAAAACACCTTGCACAGACGGACTGCCAGCTGAGCAGTATAAGGCATTTGAAGCAGAACTGTCTCCGGTATTATTAAAGTCACTGAACTGGACACTAGGAAAATTGACAATACCACCATCGTGGTCTACAATAATTATAACAGTTATACCAAAAGAAGATAAGAATAAAACACTGTGCAGCTCGTATAGGCGAATATCGGTTCTGAACAAAGATTATAAATTATATGCATCTATCATGACTAACAGGCTGAACTCATTTGCCTCAGAGTTGATTGACGAGGACCAAACCAGTTTTGTCAGTGGCCGACAAATTCAGGACAATATACGACGTTCTCTTCCAATAATCCATAATGTTCAGACAAATAATTGTAAATCTGTGCTGGTTAGTTTAGAAGCTGAAAAGGCTTTCCATTGTGTCAGTTGGGAATACTTATTCTTAGTCTTGGAATGATTTGTTTTTTCTGAAAGTTCAATTAATATTATTAAGACACTATATACAGCACCTACTGTAGAGTTCTTAAGCCTGATCAAAATTATGTTATTATTCATCTACTATAAAAATATAATAAATCAGGACAATGGATGTTTTTTTTTCAACTTTGCTCAAAGTTTAGACCCTAATGTTAATAAAAGTACATCAGAAGTGTATTTTAGTGCAAACTTTAATGTTCAAACATGATTTTTAATCTTTGTGTGGGGAAATATACGGTATTGAAAATCTCTGACAAGAACAATTAGTTTATGCATATCATCATCAATCCAGCCATGATGCGGCCATGTTTGTAGTCCTTTTAAGATCTTACTGAATCGATTGACACCAAGCATTCAATGAACTACAATACCCATGAGGTGTGAAACCCCTGTGTAAAATGCCTGAGGCGATCACCCAGCAGGGAACTTTTACACAGGGCGCACAGAGTAACGGAGTCGTGTATCCAGTGGATGTGTTGAGATTTGTTTTAGTAATATTTAGTCAGTTTGTTATTAGTTTTAGAGAGTTTCAGTGAGTGGCAGTGTATTTTATTGAACATCATTGAGTGTTTGGTAGGTTTCGAATTCTTGTTTACAAGAATTTGTATAGTTTGATCAATATTAGCGTGTGGACGTGTTGTCGTGAAAACAATGGCGAAGAAGGCGTACCGCACAGACAAAGACATGGCAGCTATATTAGCCGAAATTCAGAGACGGTCAGATGTGGAACTCTCTGACTCATCTGACCCTGACAGCAGTGGGGGTGCCGGGTCAGTGGAGGAGGCGTTATTTCAAATGGAAATCGACCCAGTATATGACTAAGTTTTTGTTTCTTTGAAATTGTGAACTATTTCTTTATGATTCGTTTATCAAAAATAAAAAATAAAACATGCTCGTCATTTTACAATATAAACATGCAAACACACATTGCACATTGTTGACTATAAAGATGTAATTTTTTTCAGCCTCATTTCTCATTTTATTGTTATTTCTACACATCAGTAGAAAAGATTACAAACAACAGATCAATGAAGTTTTGAGGATTTATTCACTTTGTCAAAAATAAATCACATTGTAACAGTCATTTCATGTGAAGTTGTAAAGAAAAAAAAATGCTAATCCAACTATGTGGGCAATAGTAATAATAATACCATTCAATACTACTGAAAAGTATTTTTACATATTTGAACTACATTTATCTATTTATTTTGACTAAATGTACATATTTTATTATGTATTTAGTCCCAAATAATATTGTCTTCATTTCTCATACCCAGCAAGACGAAAGTGAGGTTCCCAGCCCATCTGGCACATGTAAGGAGGCATTGCCTGTCCTTTCAAGATTTGTGATCTGATTACTTATGTAATTGTTGAGTCAAGTTGACATCATATACACTACTGTTCAAAAATTTGGAATCACCCCTATTAAGGCTGGGCGATTTTATCGATTCTGCAATATATATCGATATTTTGTTTCCCCAGAAAGTATAGATTTTTCAGCCGCAAGGATCGATACATTAAGCCCCATTCAAATCCCGTGTTCCGTCTGGCACTCCGTTCGCCACCCATCTCCCCATTTGCTTTGCAGGAAGAATAATTAGGTTAGCCAGCCACTAGTGTCGCTGTAGAGCATTTCTAGCAACTTACGTGTCTAGATACTCTCTTTACACAGACGCCCACGTCTTTCTCTTCATGTTCAGAGCTAAGAGATTCAAGAAAATGGCGGCGAATATAAATCCAGCACCTTCATACTTAAAAGCAGATGTGTGAGAGCAATTAGGGTTTAAAAAGAAGAAGGAAAGCGATGCAGCGCCATGGCAAAATTGTTACCGCCACACCATACATTTCATACAAAAAAAAAAAAATCATCTCTGCATAAATGAGCAATAAGTTTCACTTTCACATCCACCGGCGGCACAGTCCGCATTGCCCCGTATCTCATAGTATTATAAGTAGGAATCCAGCCGAGCCCTGCCCACCCCCCCGACGGAGCCAGCACGCATGCACCCCCCCATCCACGGCCGAACACCACGCATACCATCTACCCCCCCTCTGTCTGAACAGCGCACATTCCCCTTCAAACAAGGTACAGTGAGGCCGATATAGTTCTGGTAGTCTCAGTCCAATTTCTTAGGGATTAGAACTAATTTTTTTTCCTTCAACATCCAGAGAGAACAGCATGGACATATGGACATATCTAGCTTTGTATAATATTCAATAGAAAAGAAAAATTATGAGCACCATTAACACGGAATGAAAATAAAAAGTAAAAAAGGACATATTTAATCAAATAGTCTTCTTTATATCACCAAAGTAAAATTTGGCATGTATTGTTTCACATAATTTTCCAATTTTCCCAATGTCTGATGAATATTTCTAATTTTAGATGAACAGTGATGTTTTTTTTTTTTTTTTTTCCATTTTGTAAATGTCCCATGTTATTTGAACCCATTACTGAACAGCTGGCTCATCTTGTGCCATCCATTTTTATGTTATTGCTTTTTTCCCTGCTGCCAAAAGAACATTCAGAGATATTCATCTATTTTCATAGCAGGTGTTTTAAGTCCTAAATACATAGTTCTGAAGTGAGAGAGAATGTATGTTTTAAAAATTAATTGTATTGCTTTATTGATCTCAGACCAGTAGTTTTATATACTCTGACAGTCCCAGAATATGTGGTAGTAATGGGCCAGCTGACAGCCACAGTTCGTCCAACATTTACTATTTACCTGGGAAAAGTGTACAGTCTGACATGGGCTTATGAAAAAGCTTGATGTGTTTTTACAACAATATTCTTTCCACATGAGATCTCATGTTTTTCAATTGAGATGTGCATATTCGCTCCCAGTTCTCATCTGTTATTACAAGTCCTCCTTCCTTTTCCAATTTTCCTTTAATGTATTTGGCGGATTGATTATTAAGATTTGAAATATTCTTATAAAGCTGTGATATTATCCCTCTTGGAAGTTTTGATTTGTATGCTTTTATAAAAAGTTTAATAAGGGGGTTATATATACTGCACTTTTCAAAGGCTTATAAGTCACAGTTTGCACTGTTTCAATAAATCAAACTAATTTTCTCATCACATCTTTGATTCATTTGTCCAGGATTTGCAAGCTGTAGACTCTCTGTCCGGTCAGAGCCATATAATTGTGTAACTGATCGATGCTTTCAGTTTTCAGTTCAACTAATTCAATCCAAGTCAATGGAACACTCACAAGATGTCACCAAAATCACTCCGTCCCTTTAAAATCTTTCAGAAAATTATGTAAGTGTATCGAATCGTATCGAAGCACGTCGAATCATATCGTGGGCTGAATATCGTGTATTGTATTGTGAGATTTGTGCATCACTACAGCCCTAACCCCTATATCTCCCTATGTTGACATATGCTATATTGCCAAAAGTATTTGCTCACCTGCCTTGACTCGCATATGAATTTCAGTGCCATCCCATTCCTAGTCTATGGGGTTCAGTATGACGTGGGTCCACCCTTTGCGGCTATAACAGCTTCAACTCTTCTGGGAAGGCTGTCCACAAGGTTTAGGAGTGTGTTCATGGGAATTTTTGACCATTCTTCCAGAAGCACATTAGTGAGGTCACACACTGATGTTGGACAGAAGGTCTGGCTCTCAGTCTGCGCTCCAATTCATCCAAAGGTGTTCTATGGGGCGGGGAGTCTGTGCAGGCCAGTCCAGTTCATCCACACCAGACTCTGTCATCCATGTCTTTATGGACCTTGCTTTGTGCACTGGTGCACAGTCATGTTGGAAGAGGAAGGGGCCAGCTCCAAACTGTTCCCACAAAGTTGGGAGCATGGAACTGTCCAAAATGTCTTGGTATGCTGAAGCATTCCCAGTTCCTTTCACTGGAACTAAGGGGCCAAGCCCAGCTCCTGAAAAACAACCCCACACCATAATCCCCCCTCCACCAACTTTACACTTGGCACAATGCACACATGCACAATGCATGACAAGTATCGTTCTTCTGGCAACTGCCAAACCCAGACCCATCCGTCAGATTGCCAGATGGAGAAGTGTGATTGGTCAGTCCAGAGAAGGCGCCTCCACTGCTCTAGAGTCCAGTGGCGGTGTGCTTTACACCACTGCATCCGGCGCTTTGCATTGCACTTGGTGATGTATGGCTTGGATGCGGCTGCTCAGCCACGGAAACCCATTCCATGAAGCTCTCTGTGCACTGTTCTGGAGCTAATCTGAAGGCCACATGAAGTTTGGAGGTCTGTACCATTGACTCTGCAGAAAGTTGGCGACCTCTTCGCACTCTGCGCCTCAGCATCAGCTGACCCCGCTCCGTCAGTTTCCGTGGCCTACCACTTCGTGGCTGAGTTGCTGTCGTTCCCAACACTTCCGCTTTCTTATAATACAGCTGACAGTTGACTGTGGAATATTTAGGAGCCAGGAAATTTCACCACTGGATTTGTTGCACAGGTGGCATCCTATCACAGTTCCATGCTGGAATTCACTGAGCTCCTGAGAGAGACCCATTATTTCACAAATGTTTGTAAAAGCAGTCTGCATGCCTAGGTGCTTGATTTTATACACCTGTGGCCATGGAAGTGATTGGGACACCTGATTCTGATTATTTGGATGGGGGAGACAATACTTTTGGCAATATAGTGTATCATATCCAGATGAAGGTCTGAATGATACAAAAAATTCTACCCATGAAACAATTATATATTTTGCTTAAGAATTACTTCTGGTTTATTGTGATATAAATGTTTGGACGTAAAAATACACAAATCGACAATGCTGAGCCAAAGAGTGCAGCCAAATATTCCTGCCATGTTCAACCAATGGCATGAATATTTAGCAACCCTCATTCACCCAGCATGTTCCATTTGTATATTTTTATGGCCAGAACAATCACAAAACACTAAACCAGCTGTCTAAAGCAAAAATATATAATTGTTTTATTGTTAGAATTGTTCTGCCAAGCATACCTTTTTCTGAATATGATATGAACATAAGGAAAGAGAGGGGTGATTCCAAACTTGAACGTTAGTATATGCAGTACTGCTTCATCTTTATATTCAGATGCTTTTCTGCTCTTACAGATTGATGTAATTATCACTCCTTTGATATTTTTCTAACATCTATTTTCTGTTTTCATACAGCTCTCATGAAGATGATTACTACATTCCCCCAGCACGCATGTTTCCAACACACAGGCTAGCGGACTCAGAATCTTCATCATCTTCCCCTGACCAAGGGCCATCAAAAAGAACCCGGGGCCAGGATCAGGGTCGGGGCTGGGGCCAGCAAACCAGCAAGGAGCCAAGGTTGGACGCTGGAGATTTTGAGTCTCAGCAGGAGAGGTGGCACAGCAAGGAAAGGCCAGATGTTAATCCTCCAACACTGAGGTTTGAGCCCACCTGGCCCAGGATTGACACCACAGTCAGCTGGTCTCCTTTGAGTCTCTTCCAACTTTTCTTCAGTGGTAATGTACTGCATACAATAATAAATAACACCAACGCTAATGCTGCATGATGGCTGGCACAAGGTGCACTTTACAAGTGGTCTCCCCTCTCAGCTGACACTTTTTACATTTTTCTCTCCGTCATCCTTTTGTCTGGCCTGGTTCATGTACCCTTTAGGGCTGATTTTTGGGGGACGAAGTGGCCATATAATTTTCCTTTCCCCAAAAGCACCATGTCCAGGGACAGATTTGAAGCCATTTTTTGGTCTCTACATATTTCTGATGTCAATGAAGATGAAGAGAATGAAAGAAAAAGAGGAACACCCCAGTTTGACACGCTGTTCAAAATCAAGCCACTTTATGGTGAGCTTGTGGACGCCTGTTACTCTGTTTTCCAACCACACCAGGACATATCAGTTGATGAGAGGATGGTGGCAAGCAAAGCCAGAATATGATTCAGACAATATATGAAAGATAAACCAACAAAATTTGCTTCCAAATTATTTGTATTGGCAGACTCCCAAACTGGCTACACCTTCAATTTTTTTATTTATCAAGGAAAGGATCAGACCAGTGTCAAACATAGGGGACAGAAGCAGGATGGCCTCAGCGTTACATCTGTAATGGACACTATGAAGTTTGAACTCCTCGGAAAAGGCTACCGCCTTTATGTTGATAACTTTTACGCTAGCCCACTGCTTTTCAATATGCTGGCAGATAATCACACAGCAGCTTGTGGCACAATAAGGGAGAGGGATTCCCACGAACCACCATCAACGACCTCCAAAAGAAGCCTGAGAGGGGAGACATGATGTGGATCTGTAAGGGTAACCTCTTTGCACTCAGAATCAGACCTCCATGTCTCAAAAACAATTTAGAGAGGTCCTCATGAGGAAAATCGTTGAGCACGCCAACGCTGTAGTTGCTGAAGCTGCCCCCCGACCCAGCCTCACCAACACCTGCATGCCAGTTTTTTCAAGGGAGAACTGGCACTCAGGACCATAGGAAGTGTGTGGTCTGTGCAGCCAAGGAGAAGGAGAAGGCAAAACAGACACCTGTCTGTAAGGTGAAAGACATGAAGACCCCCATTTACTGCTCCAAGTGCAGCGTTTCACTTTGCCTTGTTCCTGAAAGAAACTGCTTCTTGGAGCATCACAACATGGGACTTCCAACTCAGTCTGCTGCCAGCCAGCCAGCCCCCACCTCATGATAGCCAATGGACATTTTTGGAGTTTGTTGCACTGTTTCTGTTTTGAATGTTTGTATTAGTTGTTTTGAAGAGTACATTGTTTGCACTGATTTTGATATTTATTTTTTCTCTAATTGGATTTATTACACCTTTATAGCACATTAGCATTTGTTCAACTTTATATTGTCTGTTTGAAGTGGACTGTTTACATCTTTACTGCACATTTGTTCAACTTTAAATTTGGATATTTACTTTTACTGTTTATTTTTATTACAATTATATAGTTAGTTTTGAGGAAGTTGTTAATAAAACTACTCAATTTGGAGACAAAATGATACATTTTGATATGCTTTAATTGATTATATTCTGTGCACAAAGGTAGAAGTTGATGAAGCACAAGGTAAATGTCATACCTAAAAGCTCCAGTAGATGGTAGTAGACTCCTGTAATGGATATAACTTATGTAAAAGTGCCAGTTTTTATTGGAAGTGGAAAATAACCCATTTGGCACAACTGCTGGCACAGTTTGGCACACTTTGGTGCCAAACTGTGCCAAATAGAATGTCAGCCTGGTTTTATCTTTACTAAAACCTTTCTGGAGGCTTTGCCCTTTGCTCTAATTATATCAACTTTTGTACATTTGTTGCCAAGGAGTTGCTGAAAGTGATCAATGGCATCTCTCTTCATGGACTCATCGTTAGCAGTATGTTATCCTCTGTCAAATAAGGGAAAAAAACAGGCAAGGATAAAAACTTCAAATTTCTCTTTTAGTTTGTTACAGTTTACTCAGACATAGTAATAGATATAACATTTTAGACAATGGGAATAGATTCTGTGAGGTCTCTAAATGTCCATAGACACCAAGAACATCCATATGAACCTTATTACTGTGGAGTAATTCTTCATTTACTTCAGGTATATCTTTTAAGGCATTTTTCCCTGAAAATATGGTCAGGGTGAAACAGATTTAAAAAAAAAAAAAAAAAAAAAAAAAACCTCAATTGCATTGTTTTTTTCATGCCTAAAGAGGAATAAAAACACTCAGGAAAATATCTTTAGAAAGGTTCTCACAATTCATGCATAAAAGGGTTAAAAAGTTCTGGTTTGAAGTGTCTTCTTTGGTTGTTATGATACTGTGACAAATTTTTATACTGTTCTGCGTAATGTAAAGTCATACAGCTAAAGATATCAAACCACATTAACTATGTTTACATAGCAAGACAAAGACACTGTTTCATTACATTAATTTCATTGTTTCCTTGTAGGACAGCCACAATCCATTTGTAGTCATAACGTCACCTCATCTCATAGGGAGGGCAACACCACCAGGTATATCAACAGGACACCTGAAGCTCAGGTGCAGGTGATCGGCAACAGCTAATCAGGCCAAACATGACTAAAACAACTGAATACAGTCTCCTGTCATGTCTGCTGTGTTTCTAAACCACTTCACCATGTCACTGTCCAGCTGGGTCGTTCCATGTCAAATCACCCAAAAAAAAATGACATTTTAAACCCCACCTCCTCCAGATTCAATGAAAATTGGTTTATAGGTAAATCCTAGCCAGAAAAGCCAAATTTTCAAATTTTAGCAAAATCGAACCAACGGTTTTTGAGATATCGCCATTTCTTTTTTTCACTTTTTCGCGAAAAAGGGCGTGGACGCCAAATTTCAAAGTGCTGTCTCTCTGCAACCAGTGGTCCGATTTTCAAAAATAAAGTATATTTGTGAAGGGGAGATCATAAGAAATCTAAGTACATCATTAGTTTTATCTTTTAAGTGATATATCTCATCATGACCTTTTGACCTATATTTTGACCTTGAAATTGACAGTTTGGGACAAATGACCCCGCGACGACTTTTCCTGAAAATTGTAGCCCAACATGTTGCCTACAACATATAAAGAAATTGGAGAGGTAATATTTTTCATTTTGAAGCAATATCAATTAGAATGAGACATACTTGCCACTAAAATGATCATCCCTGTATTCTGTGTACATAAACCATGTATTATCCATGTACATCACATATTCACAAAGTCAAGAGAAGATATATGCCAATTATCAGTCTTAATATGGAAAATCCAGTGTCTTTAGTCTTTTTATGTAATGACATGTCTATTCAGTGTCAAGAATCCATTTGTTGCATTCACTTGAAATCCTGAAAAGGTCATCTGAAGAGAGGCAATAGTTTCTAGTAGAGGAGGAGGTTAGGTACGGAGCAGTTATCACACATAGAATATCCGACTCCGGGATCCAACATTGGTCATCCCTTGATGGCCAATGGAAGGTTTTAGCAGGTCCAGATGGATGCATAAATTTGATGTGGTAGTCACCGAATTCCTCAGAAATTTCGTCAACTAGTCTGATCCACGGATGTTCATCATACATACAGCAGACGAAATTCTGCTGTTTTATTTCCAAGGGAATTTGCATGACCCTGGGTGTACATGTTTCATTGTTGGCGTCTTGGATTTGTACCAAATCTGGAGGACTGTCCTGCTCAGAGAGTTTAAAGGCTTTAATCTGAGTGAGGGAGACAGGTACAAAACGATGATACTGCAGAGTGCCTTTGATAGTCCTTGCTAACTGGAATCGAGGTTTGAGGTTTTCTTCGTTGGCGGCGACTTCATCTTGTGTGACATGAAAGAAGGAGATTCCAGGGATATTCTTGACACAGTATTCAAACATTGCTTTAGAATCCATAATATAATATAATATTATATATATATATATATATATATATATATATATATATATATAAAATAGAAATACAGACATGAAAGACAGTGTACAAGATTCACATTCTTGTGTATGATGTAATTTAGGGCAGACATATGGTCTGCAGTTTAAGTGGGTTAGGTCATGTGACCCCTGACTTGTATTCTAGATATTTTTGAATAAAGTTTCAGTTGAGAATAGCATGCACTACTGCAAGCAAGTGGTTTTGAGTTGTCTTGTTAGTAGTGTAGAGACAGAGAACATGTTAACCATGTGGTAAGCATATAATGTGTGAAATGTGTTGAATTGTGTGTATGGATGTACATAGAATGTACAGGAGTAGGACTTTTAGCTGTGGTAATGCACATTTCAAACTGATGCTGCTTCAAAATGAAAAATATTACCTCTCCAGTTTCTTCATATGTTGTAGGCAACATGTTGGGCTACAATTTTCAGGAAAAGTCATCGCGGGGTCATTTGTCCCAAATTGTCAATTTCAAGGTCAAAATATAGGTCAAAAGGTCATGATAGGGTCATAAGGTCATATCACTTAAAAGATAAAACTAATGATGTATTTAGATTCCTTATGATCTCCCCTTCACAAATATACTTTATTTTTGAAAATCGGACCACTGGTTGCCGAGATACAGCACTTTAAAATTTGGCAGCCACGCCCTTTTTCGCGAAAAAGTGAAAAAAAGAAATGGCGATATCTCAAAAACCGTTGGTCTGATTTTGCTCAAATTTGAAAATTTGGCTTTTCTGGCTAGGATTTACCTATAAACCAATTTTCATTGAATTTGGAGGAGGTAGGGTTTAACTCATTGGGTGATCTGACATGGAATGACCCAGCTACAGGCTGCTTCAGCCTGGACTTGGACATGACCTCAGGGCTCTTAATTCTCACGCCTTGGGGGTGAAACACTCGCATTTCAACCTGTTCACATGCCACACCTTGTATTTCTCATGCAGAGAAATTACCAGGATAATGCACACCACTTTGGGCCAATATTTTTATAACAGTGGAACAGGTAGGAATCAAGTGGGTTCCTTGTAGAGTTCAGAAGGCTCCTGCATGCACCAGCTAATCAATTAAAAAGAATATAGCTGCCTAACAGCCAATTTAAAAAAAAAAAAAACAAAAAACAATCGCATTGCTATATCCAAGTAAGAGTTAGATATTCCCATTACACTACTGTTACAGAAGAGGACAGCTACAGTACAATAAACACTATCTCTCCCTCTCTCTCTCTAAGAAATGCTGAATTAAATAAATATGTTTATTTGTATGATTTTATGTGTCATTATCAGACCAGATCCCCGTCCCCACCCCATCCAAACCCCTGCTGCCAAAATCTCACCCTGAACTCAGTTCAAAACTTGAGAGCCCTGTTACCTTGTAATGACAAGTCGGACCTATTGTTAAAAAAAAAAAAAAAAAAAAAAAAAAAGACCTCGGAATCAAAACAGCATGCCCTGTCACAATTTCCACATGGAAAGTGTCTAGTTTGAATTTACCTAGAGCTGAACAGCTACAGATTCAAGGTTTTAACTACGATATAGACATGTTTTTATATATCTGGGTCAAACTACATTTTAAAGCAAATTTACAGCTATTTTAAACTACTTTCGCAATTAAATTTATCCCAGCAGTGCCTCCAATTTTTTATGTAGTACATACACACCACTCTATATAAGACCTTTAAAGACAATGGAAGGGTGCTAGGGCTCGTTTAGGATAAAGGTAGACACCACGCAGGTGTACCTGGTTAGTGGATAATGGACTCTATGCACAGCCCCACTACTTCCCGAACCCCAGGTGGGTCCTTTATTTCCTATCTTTTATTATTGGACACACTGATTAAACCAGGTGTGCCTAATTAATCACCAGTCACAACAAGGAGCAGCAGGCACACCTGGATTAATCCGTGTGTCCAATAATAAAAGACAGGAAATAAAGGACCCACCTGGGGTTCAGGAAGTAGTGGGGCTGTGCATAGAGCCCATTTCAAGGATATAAAGCAAATATATATTAGTAATAAGTCCTAAGTTAGAATAATGAGACTCAGAGATAGTTTTAGCATTTAGGCAAAATGTAAAAGCCTTAGTTTTAAATTTGAATATTAATTTGGCAGAATAAATATTAAAGTCCCTAACAAAAATGTAAGTAACCCATTAGACAGATTATGAAAAACATAAAACTAGGGATGTAACGATTACCAGTATAATAATAAACCACAGTAAAATTGCAGACGGTTAGTATTACCATTGAAATTTTAATTATCATGATAACCGTGTTTGATTACTGCACTTTTCCAGAGAAAACGCCTTTGTAAAGATATGCTTTTATGTCAAATATTTGAGTATAGTTTTAATTTATTACAATTTTGACTTTCTATACCTAATATTCGGAACCAATATTTACTTTTAAAGTCTTTGACAAAGTTCGTTAAGCATCTGTGTGTTATTCATGCAATAAAGTATATACATTTTTCAAATCAGATTTTATATTATTTTTGTGTTTTCTGGCCTTTTATGCTTATATAGTAAGTTAAAGTGGAAAAAAATGACATGAGATAGATGAAGTTGTGCTAAAAAAAAAAAAAAAATTCCAAACATGGGTATCGTGAACATTTATATAGTATATAAAGGCAAATCAAGAGGACTGAAAAACGGACAAAATAGACTCAGACCACTAAGGGTTAATATTTGAATGTTTCCGCCAAGAGGAAGTACATTGTGCCAATTATTATATTTGACTTTTTTTGTTATTGTTTTTTTTTTTGTTGTTGTTTTTGTTTTGCTTTTTTTTTTTCAAAATACAACTTGGTTAAATTATTTCAGTGTGTGTATGAGTACTTTTTGAACATTTTGAGTACAATTTCAATAATACCACAATAATAATGGTAACCATGATATGAAATTTTCATATCATTACATCCCTAAATAAAACAATACTCCCCAAAACAAATTAAACCCATTTAAATCAAAAACAAAATAGCTTCCCCTTAGCCGCAATGTACCATGGCCAATACACAACATACAATGGCTTGACAGAAAACGGAAGCTCAGATATGTGTGAATTTAACTAAACTAGCATTAGCATTGGTGGTGGGCCCACACACACACACACACACACACACGGTCAAGTTGAGTACTACTCACAACTCCCTCAGTTTAACCCACGGAACCACGGACAAAAGAACGTGGCAGGCCTGTTGGGTCTTGAAAAACACTGACTGCGATGAAATAAAGCTCGGAAAACGATGAGTGCGTTGAAATATAAACGTCCGGTTCCTTGGCAGTGATGCAGCAGAATGATAGCCTAGCATTAGCATGCTGCGGCGTTAGCTTCTCCCTCGGTGGAATGTCCGCTCCGACAGTCGGTGTTCCGGCTCTGGTTCAAACACAGTCTTTTCTGGTATCTTTACAGTCTCCGGTCCTCTTCTGTGAGTCACTCGGGTTCATTCAGTCGGTTTCCCGTTCCTCCATGTGTAGAGGCTCTGGGAGCTCAACCTGTTTGTGCTCGTGGCTCTGCGCAGACTCCCTCCCACCTGTCCAGAGCTATATAAATAGTTACAACATGCTTTGATGTCGCCGCTCCGGTGATCACGTGGTTCACGTAACCCTGATAGAGGGTATGCACGTGACGTAACCGCTAGCGGAAGTCACCGCGGCTCCGCCCACTGAGTGTCAGAAAGAGGGAGATGTGTGACAGCGCTGGTTTCAGTACTGTCTAAACTGAGGAAGAATATTTAATAAAAATGGGGCAGAGCTGTTGTGAGACAGATTATATGAACAGGTTTGAACAACAGTGGGAGCTATTGTTTTACAGACGCCGAAAGACAAAGAAAAGGAGATGGATCCAGGAAACCAAACCTTCACAAGAAACAAGGGATGCTCTCATATATTTGTTTGTTTACTTAAAGCTCTACCTACCGATGTGGCATTTCTCACAGCACTTTGTAAAAGTTTGAACATGAACAACCCGCCTCCCTCCAAAGCCCCGCCCACTTCCCCCTCTGCCTGAGCTCTGACGCTCTCCTCCTCTCACCTGATGCGCACGGAGGAAGCAGAGGTGGAGGTCCGGTCCTCTTCGGTGTGTCCGTGGACCCCTCCCTCAGTAATCAGACACATCATCCACCTGCTGCGGGCCCGCGGCCCCTGTTCCATCAGTAGACTGTATTTAAGGGTGTGGTCTGTGCAGTTCTGGGTCAGTGTCTTCACTGCACCACGGAGATGAGGTGCCCAGGCGACGGGCGCACGCACTGTGAACGCACGGCCTCTGCGAATTTTCCGTGGACATTTGAGGTTTCATAGTTCATACATTTATCATCCTACATAATCCTACATGTGTGACACTATGTACATGTACCTGTATGAGTCCCACAGTCATAAAAGCTGAGCTTTGTGCAGACCTGTTCAGTCCAGTACAGCTGACTTCCGGACTTTTATCCCCATCCTTCATTCATCGGACTCCTGTTTGTTCCCCTTAGTTGTTGTTTCTTTTAATAAATCCGTTTTTTCCTTCCATGTGTGCATTTGAGTTTTATCCATTAACGTCCTTAAACAGTAGACTGTGGTCAGTGACAGGAGGAGCAGCGACAGTGAAGCGTCAGATTCAGAGGGACACATACCGGATGCGGAGACAGCGATAATGGATGATTGACAGGAGGCTCAGCCAGGTTCGGCCAATTACTTCATTTGGACCGAATAAAATGATTGGTCAGACTTTTATAGTAATATATGAGAATTAAACATTTTTGAGTTTCAATACCTGGTGGATTTCTTTTACATTTTAATTTGACACACACTTATTAGGAGCATTTTAAGATGACAAAAGAAAAGTGTAAAAAAGCCACATCATATGGTATAGCTTTAATATCATGTAAATTTGCAGGTGGCGGATATACAATGTATTCATACACAAGTGTATGTATGTGCATATATATGAAGTAGAGTATATAATTTATAACTCATTGAGGAATTTATGTATTGAATACAGAAATTAATATCAGTGACTCTGATATTATTTTAAACATCCAGCATTGAAATATAATAATTACTATATCTGAGGAAAACTTAACTGTGGAGCTGAAATGATTTGTTACTGAATGTGGGTCATACTGCTGCTACACTGGAATTTCCCAGTTTGGGTTAAATTACATCTATCTATCTATCTATCTATCTATCTATCTATCTATCTATCTATCTATCTATCTATCTATCTATCTATCTATCTATCTATCTATCTATCTATCTATCTATCTATCTATCTATCTATCTATCTATCTATCTATCTATCTATCTATCTGTCTATCTATCTGTCTATCTGTCTGTCTGTCTAATCTAATCGATTAATTTAATAGAATGGAGTACAAAAATATTCAATTCCAATTTTCCTGAATCGAAGCTTCATTTCCTTCATTCCTCTGCTGTTAAACATTGGTTCCACTGTTGTGTTTCACACGGATTCTTATTGTGGCGCACATGACTCCAGGATCCACCCACAGTTGGATGTTATTTCCATGTTCAGTTGGTAGAAGTTTGTCAGTTGGATCCAAATGTGTTCCAGACTGAGCTGACAGACTGTTTATAGATGTCACTGGATACTGCAAGACTAGTACCTGCAAACCATACGACCATAAAACTGAAAATGAAACTCAAGATGTTTGTAAGACAAGGGTCAATAAATCATAAGTCTGGTGGCTAGGGAGAGATTAATATAATCAATAATAATACTAATAATACTAATAATAATAATAATATATATATATATATATATATATATATACACACGTAATATATACATGTATGTTATATATATATTTTATACTGCTATATTGTTTTTATATCTATGTAGATATTTTTTATATATCCTTTTACTTTTATACTTTTTGAGGTTGTTGTTTCAGATGGTTCTGGATTAAAAGACAAGTTGTTTGTCTGTTTCACATTGTAATTTTTTTTTCACCTATTGAAATAATCATTTAATCGAGCTGAAACCAAAATATAATTTAAAAAAACATAATCAATAGATGACTTGATTACAAAAGTAATGGATAACTGCAGCTCTACCTTATATTTCTTTTATACCTAATATTAACTCATGTGTTGAACACCAGCGGTCTAGGATCCTCGTCTGATTTAAGCCGGTAAAGCCTGAAGTGCAACACACAAACAAACACCACCTGACTGATCGATACCATCTGGGCTTCCGCCTGCGAACATCAGCACCACTCTTTGTTGTCTTCAAGTGTTGTGTATGAAGTGCATTCATCTGTCCTTTTATTCTTTGGAGCCACAGATAAGTGCCCCATCATGACGCTGCTGCCGCCACTGCCTCCATCTGCACTGATGAAAAAGGGGAGAGAGTGGAGCACTCAGGCCCACCTGGAGCCCCCCGACCCCCCGCCCCCACAGTGGTTTTAAGTGGCCTTGGAGTGTGCTTTCAGAAAAATATCACTGGCAGAAAGGAAAGTCATGTCAGTCCTTAACATGATCCTTGAGCTGATGCACTTTTGCTTCAGCCGACGCCACGGCAACCGAAATATGAAGAAAATACACATTTTTACTTTAAGCTTTATCCAAAACTGGATAAGTCACATATTAAATACTGTACAGTCTTAGAACGAAAATATGGTGAATATATTGAAATCTCTCAGTAAGTACATCCTCCAGCTGGTATTTATCAGATTACCATCACACAGTAAAAAAAACAGTAAAAAAAACAGTAATATTCCGGCAGCAGGGGTGCTGAAAAAATACTGTAAAATAACAGAAAATAACCATCTCATAAAAATACGGTAATTTTCCATAATTAAAATGCAGCTTTTTGCCCTAACTTTACATGAGATTTTGCATATTTTTTTGACCTTTTAATATTTAATAAAGAATATTTTCATGTATAAAAACAATCAAATTACCTATAAATAAATATAGAAATGATTTTCAATGAGACTCAGTTGTACAGTCCACTGATAAAAACTGTATTTGGACAGTTTATCAGTGCTTATACATGTTATACATTCACAAAAATAGATTTATTCAATATTTTTGTTGTGAAACCTCCTGTAATTACACAAAATATTTGTCAATTAACAAACAAGTCTTGTTAAACTTACAGAACAAATACGGTTAACGGTTAATTGTCTGTAATTTTATCTCATTTTGTTATTTTTTACAGTATTAAACTTTAAATTAACAGTTTAATCTCATAAGTAGAAAAGAAATATTTGTGAAATTATGGTACATTTGCAAATGTATTTTAACTGTATTTTCCTGTGAAAAAAGAAAAAAATTATTTTAAAAATACTGACATTTTATGGTTATTCACAGTCACAGTTTTTTCATCTTATTTTCCATTTGACATGTAAAATCACAGTCTATTTTGGTCATTTCATTGATATTTTCCTGTATCTTAAAAAATACAGGAAAATCTGTAAAATAAACAGTGAAAATCTTCTTCTTCTTCTTCTTCTTCTTCTTCTTCTTCTTCTTCTTCTTCTTCTTCTTCTTCTTCTTCTTCTTCTTCTTCTTCTTCTTCTTTTTGCGTGAAATGTCAATACTGTGTACTACTAAAATTCTGTTAAATTACTTTTTTTTTTTCAGTGTAAAATATACAAACGCCACCTCTATATGATATAGATGAAAGAACTATATACAAGATATAATGGATATATATACAGTCAATCAAGATTAAAATAACAGGGACAAGATAAAAGCAGAGGTTTTTGAGGAGTGAGAGGGGTTTACAGGGGTCACAAAACTACTTTGAACCTGTTCCTTCCCACCTAAATTGTGTTAATTTTCTCCCATTTGTCATTCTAAGTTACAAAGCTTATAATTGAAGGACAAAATTAAATAATGATGCCTCACTTAAAAGGCAACAACCTCTAGTTCGACTTCTTTTATTTTTTGAGCAAATTGTTATTTTTAGTATGTGGCTAAAATACAGCCTCTACAACATAAGGTTAAATTTAGCTGATCCCCCCCCCCCCCTTTTTTTTTTTTAAAGTGTATTTTTAAAGAGGAACATAATTAATCAGACAGTCCCATTAGTTTTAATGATATCTAGATTCAATAATTACATTTTTCCTAATTTCATTGTACATGACAATATACAATGTATACAATGTTTTGTTTTGTTAATTTATAGTGAACGAGTGATATGCTAATGTTGACTGTTTGATGTTTTGTTTCTGTCACCTGCCTAGTAGGAACTGCAGATGAAAAGTAGTTATTTTTTACTAATTCTGGAATATTTACATAGATGTATTTTTTTATACAGCAATGTTCATAAATGTGTATGGTCCCCATTAAATAAACCAATAAAATAAAATAAAATAAAATAAAGGCTATTCTATTCTATTCTATTCTATTCTATTTGGCAAAATGAACTTAGTGATGCTGTTGCAGAGAACCTAATCGTTCTAATGTAATAGCATGTGGTATAGCATGCCTATATTAACAGAAGTTTTACTGTAGAAACTTTAATATATTTCATCCCAAACGGCCATCAGCTCACTGGTGGGAACAGAACAGGTAATAGGAATAAAAACAGGCATGGAAACAAAATTATTCCAACTTTATGAACAACAGTGTACTTTTCCCATGTCCTGTAATTCATGTCAACACTGAAAATGAATCAACAGTTAAATAGTTAAATGACCTGAGTTTCATTGAACAGGTGACATGAGGCTGTGCTCTCATTGGACGGTTAAAGGTCCACCCTGGAGCCACGTTCTAACCCGTTAGCCAATCACAGTTGTTCGTATTGTCTTGTCCTCATGTGATTGGATCATTTCCTCTTAGTTGCCATGTCACCTTGACTGAAATGCAGACGCTCTCAGATCAAAATGAATGTAAAGTAGAACATGAACCTGCTCCAGATGAAACAGTTCATTCCTGTTCAGTCTGATAGGAAATGCATGAACACAGAGGCGGGGGTTTAGGGGGTGGGGGTCCGAAGTGAGTTATACTGGCTTTCAAAGACACATATTCAGTCAGAACTGCTACGTCATAATTTGATCTAATGACTAATCTCACGTCATGTGTTTTGTGTGTGTTTCTTAGTTGAACTAGATGAACACAAATCCCTACGAGGCCTGATGTCCTGGGGTCACGCTGTCACCCCCATGTCTCTGACCAAATGGGCTGTTGGATCAGGTGAGTCCACCATGAGTTTATATCAGTCCCATCAATCTGGTCTGAATTTAGAAGGAAGCAAACACATTATTATACTGGAACAAGAGGATGTGGTCCAGTCTGTATAAGAGATAGATAGATAGATAGATAGATAGATAGATAGATAGATAGATAGATAGATAGATAGATAGATAGATAGATAGATAGATAGATAGATAGATAGATAGATAGATAGATAGATAGATAGATAGATAGATAGATGGATGGATGGATGGATGGATGGATGGATGGATGGATGGATGGATGGATGGATGGATGGATGGAAAGGTGGATGGATGGATAAGTGGATGACTAATGATGGATGGATGACATTAATAGTATTTATTACAATAAAATGATCTGAGTTTAATCTCAGTCTCTGACTCTTATTAGTTTTTCCTCATATTTATATAATACAGTATGAACAGAAAATATCCATGTTTTCTTTCTTGCACTTTTAATCAGAAAACTGATTAATTGAATTATTCTTAAAGAATATCTGAGGTTTTTGAATTGAGTTGTTTTATTTTTTATTGTTGAGTTTGATTAAACTGAGCCCAGTCACAAACACTTCTGTCATAATTCCAAACCCATGTGGTACTGGTCATATTTAAAGGGGTTTCCTTTGTCTGTATAGACCTGATGACTCACTCCATGTGACCTCTGACCTTCACACTGATCTGGTTATCACGGTAACAGCAAAAAAAAAAAACAATGAAAAAAATGAAGAAAAAAAACAGGAAGCAGCTCAGAAAGTGGAGAAATAAAGAAAAGCAGAAGTTTGTGTTAGTTCCTGTTCAGACGACATGAAGACTCGGTGTGTGTTCCATCGTCTCGGTGAGTCCAACCATCAAACACTGGCCTGATCGATCACTGATCGGACCCATGGGTTCCTGATCAGGTCCACTTGAACAGGATGAGGTCAAAGGTCAACGTTCAGATGGAAAGGAGCAGTTTGATCCTGGGTTTGATGTGTCGACTGGAACTGACCTTAAAGGCGTTTCCATGGCGCCAGACGACAACACAAACAGCTGATTGGACCGATGATTGATCTGTATTGATTAGAAGTCAAACATTATTAGTGTTGATTGGTTCCATTAGAGTCAGTTTGAACATTTGGATCAAAGAAGTCCATCTGTCCTTCAGAAGTGTTCAACTGAACCTTCTGCTGTGGAGTTGAATGACAGCTGTCAATCAAACAAAGGTCTGTTCAGTCTGGTTTAACTGGTCTGTTTAGTCTGGTTTAACTGGTCTGTTTATTCTGGTTTAACTGGTCTGTTTAGTCTGGTTTAACTGGTCTGTTTAGTCTGGATTAACTGGTCTGTTTAGTCTGGATTAACTGGTCTGTTTAGTCTGGATTAACTGGTCTGTTTAGCCTGGTTTAACTGGTCTGTTTAGTCTGGTTTAACTGGTCTGTTTAGTCTGGATTAACTGGTCTGTTTAGTCTGGATTAACTGGTCTGTTTAGTCTGGTTATACTGGTCTGTTTAGTCTGGTTTAACTGGTCTGTTTGGTCTGGTTAAACTGGTCACTGTCTGTCTGTCCGCTTCCTTAAACTGACTCTGGATCAGATTAAGTTGTTTTTTTGTTCAGACTGAACTCTGTCTCGTCCACAAACATGTCCAACCAGAGACCATTAGTGAAGGAAGACGCTCCACTGTGGACAACAGAGGACAACCACAACACTGGGGTCATTGGACACTGTTGGTTTGGGTTGACCTCTGACCTGTGTCCTCTGACCTCTGACCTGTGTCCTCTGACCTCTGTCCTCTGACCTGTGTCTTTTGACCTCTGACCTGTGTCCTCTGTCCTCTGACCTGTGTTCTCTTACCTGTGTCCTCTGTCCTCTTCAGGTGTCTGTGTCCTGCTGCTGTCTGGACTGACTGTTTCTTCAGGTGAGATGATGAATTCAACCAATCAGACTCAATAACAGTTGGACATTTGGTCCATGTGTCTTTAACCTGTTGAATGTGTTGATTCTGTCCAGTCTCTGTGGACGTCTATCCAAACGTTCAGCAGTTCTTCAGAGGAGACAGTTTGTCTGTGAGTTGTCCAGACGTCCAGACAGATGGATGGACAGTGAAGAGGACACTGACGAACGGAAACACTGGGACATGTGCAGAGTTTGGAAGGATAGACGGGTCATTCTGCGTTGTCGATGGTCTCACGCCAGGGGCCAGTGGAGTTTACTGGTGTGAGACCAGTTCAGGACAGCAGAGTGACCAGGTGTCCATCACTGTAACAGGTGAATAAACTGAGCTGTGATTGGTTGAAGTGTGTCTCTAACAGGATTGGTGGTTCCTGAGGGAAGTCCAGCTTTAACTGGAGGTTTCCAGTGTGGCCTTGTGGGTAGCAGGTTCTGTTCCAGACAGTGGACGTGGACCACAGCTCAGTCTGACCACCAATCAGCTCTCTGTATAGTTGGTGTGAGGACAGTGGGCGGAGTCACACACATATTAGCTGTAGATGAGGACATCCCATATTCATCTAGTTTCAGATGTGGACACAGTTCAATGTTGAAGTCCCCCTTATGACCTTAGATCAGAACCACTGTTGGGAGTCCACTTCATGTGTGTGTCCTTTGTCTTTATTTGTGTCTCTGGTCTCATTTGTCCAACTCTGCTTGTATTTAACAGATTTTTTTGTAATCTTGGACATCCCTGCACTTCCTGTGGAGACAGGAAGTGATGTCACTCTGCGCTGTATAGTCAGAGATGGTTCAACACCGAAAGCTGAGTTTATAAAAAACGGTCGGACACTCACACCTGTCCCAGTAGAAGAGTGGACCATCTCTGTAGACCACCTGTCTGATGCAGACCAGTACTCCTGTTATGTTCCAGATGTTGGTGGATCTCCAGCGAGCAGCCTGAGGGTCAAAGGTGAGGACTGTGACATCACTTCCTGTTCATAAAGTACACATTACAGACAGAACATATGTAGGTCCCCTGGTGGACACTCATAGTACTGCAGTTCAACATTTTCACCACAATCAAACGTCTCCATCAAATGTTTCTATAAACACAGATCAAACCAATAGATAGAACATGGATCTTCAAATCTCTGGTCACATGTTCCATCTGTAAAGTTGGTTTCAGATTTGACAGCTCTTACAGCGCTTTGGTTTCTGATCCAGGATTCAGTTGAATTGAATTCATGTAGATCATGAACATATAAAGTCAAACCAAAGTGGTCCCAGTATAGATCCTTGTGGAACACCGGTCCATGTGTCCACATCAGTGCATTTCTAGACTGTCTTCTGTCTGTTATGAATGAGTGTAAATGTTGGACTTCCTGTTGGGTTCAGGGTTTGTTTCCACAGACGTTGTTCTTCATCTGGACCTGATCCATGGAACCAAACTTCTACGACAACGTCAAATGAACTGAGACTGAAGATGATGTTCTGTTGTCTCCTACAGGTTCCACTACCACTGATCCTACAACTTCATCCTCTGATCCTGGTTCTTCCCCAGGTCCAGATTCTCCCTCTGGTTCCACTATCTCGGTCATCATAGCTGTGGTCTCACTGGTTGTCCTGGTTCTGATTCTGGTTCTGCTGCTGTGGAAGAAACACAAAGGTGATGAACTGTCTCAACCAGACATTAAATGTTTCATAAATGTCCCAGAGGTTTTGGTTCAGGTTAGTTTTAAGGGTCCAGTGCTCTGGTCCTGGTCCAGTGTTCCGGTCCTGGTCCCGGTCCTGGTTCACAGTGTAGTTCTGATGTGACTCCTCCTCTTCTTGCGTTTCAGGTGACAGTGACTCCTCCCCTCCTGTAGATGTCACGTATGCTGATGTCACCATCGCTCAGGCAGCCAATAGGAGAGGTAGGAGACACACCTGCACCTGAACCAGGTTCACTTAGATCCATGTGACCCGTTACCATGGTGATGTGTTTGTTTGACAGATAAACATCATGGAGAGGCTGAGACAGTGTACGCTGGAATCAAAACAAACACTGAAGGTAAACAAACAAATAAATAAATACACAAACCCTCCAACCACCCACCCATCCATCCAACCGCCCAACCAAACCAACCAACCAACAACATCGTAGACTGTCACCATAAGGAACTGGACCTGATATGACTCAACTTGTCCCAGTTCTGACCACGAGGAACATAAATGATGTTGAATGTAAAGTCCAGTAGCTGCTGTGTCTGGTACCAACGTCAGGGAGGCTGAGAATCCTCTGGGTGATGGATCAGAAAGTGTAGGGGAGTGGTTCCGACACAACAGGCTCTCAGTGCGTTTGGTCGCTCGTAGAAAGATGAACAAATCCTTGATGTTGGAAGTGAAACGGTATCTGCGACTTCTGTTGGAATAATATGGCAGCAGTCGTCCTCTGGTGGGTCTTCACGTCGCTCCAACCTGCTGATGATGCGAAGGAACATCATCAGTTCTATGAAATCCATCTGCTCTAACTGTTGTTGGTGATGAAACCATGGATGTGTTTGCAGATGCTCCTGGTCTGAGTCCAAGTGAAACCAGTCGGTAACTTTACCTAAAACCTTACGTGTCCACATACGTTAGACACTTTTACACAGATCCCGGAATAAAGGTCAGATGCTGATCTCACCTTTTTTCCAATCAAAGGGGCGGGGACACAGCGGATAGTGGGACGTATCACTTCAGGGTCAGAAATAGCCCAAGCATAGCAGTGTTGCTAACCTCTCCAGAGTCAGTGTGTGTTTCACCGTTCCAAAAATGTTAGCATAGATAGAGTCCTCCGCTAGAAGTGACAACAGCTGGTGGATCTGGGCGTGTCCCCAGTCCCACATCTGTCTGATGGCGTTTATTTGTTTGTTTACTGTTAACGGCCCACGCTAATTTTTAAATCCCCCCGGTGTGGGAGAGGCAGCGGGTGCATACGAAGGCACTGGCATGGATTCCGTGGCAGTTGCCCCAAGTGCTGCGGCTTCGTGCCACGGGTGAAAATACCTTGTTGCTTCAGCACCAGTGGCATCTAGCCGCGGCACCATTAGCACAAAGCCGTGGTACGTATGTTGGTATGTAGCCGCGGCACCAGTAGCATGAAGCTGTGGATCGAAGTGGTTTATTATGGAGTGAATAATTTTGACCTGTTTCAGGAGCTGAGGACGTCACCTACAGTCACGTCGTCATCAAAGGTCAGAGGTCATCCAGACGGAACCATGGTAACTGTGGCAACATCTTCTACATCTTTTACCAGGGTTTCGTGGTGATTCGTTTTTGTTGTAAAAGTCTTTTTTGTGTTTTTCGCAGCTCAGTCATCTGATCCTGACGTGGTTTATTCATCAGTCAGACCAAGAAACACATGACCAGGAACACACATCAGGTTACCACGGTAACGTGGACGCCAACATCCATGTGTTTCATTCCTTAACCAGGAAACGTAGATCAGCTGGTGGGTGGAGCCGTCTGTTTTATTGGTGCAGAGCTGTGGATGTTCACTTTTGTTCCGTTGTATTTAATAGATGTGTTTTGTTTCTTTGCTCCACACTGTCCTCTGGTGGTGACGTCATGTATTAAATTAAACTGGACTGAATCCTGTTTCCTGTTCCAACCTTTTGTGTGCGACTTTTTCTATTGTTTCCAGACTGTCGGACTCTTTGACTCACCCACCCGCTTTTATCCATATCTTCATCTAAAGTCATTATTTATTTACTGTATGATGTCTTATATTTGTGCTTTGCATTATCTTCTGTTCTTCACTGCAATTTTTTTTCAAAGAAAAGGGTTTTGTGGATGCGCTCTAGTTGTACTCTGTAGTAGGAGCAGCGGCCTGATGTCCCTAATCATTGAAGTTAATTTCGTTTGATGTACTCTGTACTGTCAAATGACAATAAAGGCAATTCAATTTAATTCAGTTCAATTCAATTTATGTTGAAAAGTCTGGAAATATCACAAAAACCTAAGATTCTTACAAGAAATTGAAGATTTAATCAACATAATTTTATGAATTATTTAAAAAAAAACTGCGATAATTATATTAATGCAAAACACAGCTTTTGTTTGAGTTTTGGTCAAATGTTTTTTTTCTTACTAAAAATACAACTTGTTTGATGTAATTTTGTTGCATATTTTCTGTCATTTTCAACTGGCCTTTGTGTTTTTGTCCTAAATTCAGTTGACCTTCACTCAGATGTTGAACCGGTCTGGGACCCGGTTCTGGGTCACGACTTACCATTTAAGGAAGTCGGACCCACACGAGTCATTTTTATAACTAGTAACAACTCAGCAGACTTTGGTACATTTGAACAAATTTGGGTTTAGTTCAATAGTTTAGTTTATTTAATTTAGTTCAATAGTTATTTACTTTAGTTTGGTTCAATAGTTACTGTAGATTTATTGAATTAAGTTTCAATAAACAGGTTTTTCATCGTTCTTCACACAGCGTCTCCTGTTTTGTGTTTTTTATGTCAATCAGGGACATTTTCTGTCAGTTCATTATTTTATTGTAAATATTGAAGTTTCGACTCTGACTTTGATCAACCTTAAAGGAAACTTCTCTCTGCCAACAGCAGCAGTATCATGGGTAATTTATTGTTTAGAGCACAACAGGAAAGTCCAGTTTACGAAACATCCTCATGAACTATAGCAGCTCCGCCCCTTTTGGTTTCAACATTTAGCCATTGTTCCATATTCATGAAGCAATGGGTGACGATCCAGTTCCTCATTCAACAACTGTATACGTCTGTACTAAAAATAAGAAAGAGGAACTGTGTTTATAAAGACGACGATTAGCATCAGAACAACATGAAGAACCCATCTGTTCTGTGGGGTGAGTTCAGACAGGCAGTCATACATTCATTTGTTGATTTATTTTTTCATTCATTCATTCGTTCTTCCATTCATGTGTTCATTTGTTTGTTTGTTCATTCGTTCGTTCGTTCACTCATTCATTCATTCATTCATTCATTCATTCATTCATTCATCTTCCAGTCCTGTCATCTGTCTTTGTCTTTAAACCCATTGTTCTTGTATAAAGGAGTTGATCGTCAGCGTACGATGTGATTTTGTTGATGTTTGACCTTTGAACGTGACATCAGCTGTTGAATGATGTGGGCTAAACTGGTCCTGGACCATGTGGGTCCACATGGGTCCACCTCACATCCACTGGTCTGTTTGGGTGGTTGGACTCACTGATGCTTTACAAACAGACTGAAGAACGAGGGAACAGGAAATTGAACCAAGGCCTCACACTCAGCTTTCAACTGTCAGTGTTCGACCACAGGAAGTTTCAGCCGCTAACGTCAAAACCACAGCGTTGTCTTTGGTCGGAGACGAATGGAGGAAGACCGAGATAGGTTTGAGGACTTTAGAACCAACTCAGGGTTCCTCAGGGTTCTGCAAATGTTCTCCCATACCCAGTAGAACATGTGGAAGCTCAGACCAGTAGAAAATGCGTCTGAATACTCAAACTAGTGCAGATGTTTGACTTCCTGTTCCAGGAGGCGGAGCTCCAAAAAACACATGAACCTGATGTCATCCAGTCCATGACGTCACTGTCTGTGGTCTCAGGTTTGTCCACCTCTGGACAATGTCCAACTGGTCACATCAATGACAGACACACAACTGTTGAGCCAGCACTATGACCTCTGACCTGTGACCTCTGACCTGTGTCCTCTGACCTGTGTCCTCTGACCTGTGTCCTCTGACCTCTGACCTGTGTTCTCTGACCTCTGACCTGTGTCCTCTGTCCTGTGTCCTCTGACCTGTGTCCTCTGACCTCTGTCCTCTGACCTGTGTCCTCTGACCTGTGTTCTCTGACCTCTGACCTGTGTCCTCTGTCCTGTGTCCTCTGACCTGTGTCCTCTGACCTCTGTCCTCTGACCTGTGTCCTCTGACCTGTGTCCTCTGACCTCTGACCTGTGTCCTCTGACCTCTGACCTGTGTTCTCTGACCTCTGACCTGTGTCCTCTGTCCTCTTCAGGTGTCTGTGTCCTGCTGCTGTCTGGACTGACTGTTTCTTCAGGTGAAATGATGAATTCAACCAATCAGACTCAATAACAGTTGGACATTTGGTCCATGTGTCTTTAACCTGTTGAATGTGTTGACTCTGTCCAGTCTCTGTGGACGTCTTTCCAAACTTTCAGCAGTTCTTCAGAAGAGACAGTTTGTCTGTGAGTTGTGCAGATGTTCAGACAGATGGATGGACAGTGAAGAGGACACTGAGGAACGGAAACACTGAGACGTGCAGAGTTTGGAAGGATAGACGGGTCATTCTGCGTTGTCGATGGTCTCACGCCAGGGAACAGTGGAGTTTACTGGTGTGAAACCAGTTCAGGACAGCAGAGTGACCAGGTGTCCATCACTGTAACAGGTGAATAAACTGAGCTGTGATTGGTTGAAGTGTGTCTCTAACAGGATTGGTGGTTCCTGAGGGAAGTCCAGCTTTAACTGGAGGTTTCCAGTGTGGCCTTGTGGGTAGCAGGTTCTGTTCCAGACAGTGGACCAAGGTTATAATAGTTTGGGATTTTTAATTATAGTTTAGTTTTAATTAGTTTTGACTTGTTTTCTCTCATTCAGTTAGTTTTAATTAGTTTTTAGAGCAGGTTTGCTAGTTTTTATTCATTATTGTTTTTTTTCTGAATGCTTAGTTTTACTTTAGTTTAGTTTAGTTTTAGTATTCGCTTTAGTTATTTCATACATTTATCTTCCTCACTATTCTATTCAAAGAAATTAGTGAGGTGTGGATCAGCAGGTTACCCTGGACACTTTATTTGGGGGTGGGGTTAGGGCGGCTCATTGACTGAGCAGAGACACAAACACATGTACAGTACAATGTATAAATTCACTATAGCAGGTTGGGGGAGGGGGGGGTGTCGATCAATACACAACATCACTTATGTGAAAACAATGCGAAGATGTGCAAAGCGTGAGAGGAAATGCACAAAGCAGCCAGCAGTAAACCAGACAGAAACATATTGTGGCATGTTTGCTGCAGTGCATTATGGGTAGTGGGTATTTTGTTGTAAATGTGTTATTTTTATGTGAAAGAATTCAGCGGGTTGTTGTGTTAGTACTAGTTTTGACTTAGTATGTGTATGGAAATGTTTATTGGCCTTTTTGTGTATTTTTTTTGTATTTTTGAAATTTCTAAAGTTGCACCCTGAGTGAGAGCCATAGGCAGAGCAATGGCTATCCTGTTGTGATCGTTCAAACATGTTTTTCCCCATTTATCAAAGTAAAAGCACATCTTATGGCCAGACTAGACAGAGTTAATTTCCTGCTAAGCTTCCACCTGTGCTAAAATATGTAAACCAGCTAACCAGCAGAAAACCAAATACAAACAAATATAAACAAGACGGAAATGAATATAAACCAGCTAAGCAGCAGTAAACCAAATAGAAACAAATATAAACCAGCTAACCAGCAGTAAACCACATACAAACATATATAAACCTTATAGAAACATACATAAACCACTTATAAACATATGTAACCCAGTTCAGCAGCAGTAAACCACACACCTTAGTAGATATCTCATCTCTTATAACGTTAAAAAAATGTTTGATGTTACTAGCTACAGCTAGCTGAATTAAAATGAAGCAAAGTTGGCTAATAATGGAACTGTAGATGATTAACAGGTTCCATCCCGCTGTCATTGGATTAGTTTTCCTCCTCTTTTCTCCTCTTCTAAACTGTGCAGTTCAGGCCTTGGAAGGCCTTTTCATGGTGATAAACTCTCCAGTCTTTACCTGGATGCTAGTTCAACTGTTGTAATTATCCAAATTACATCCAAAAATAACGAAGCGAGACTCTTGGTTTAAAAATACACATTCATTTTACTGTGTGTGGAAACTTGAAAAACACATACAACTTTCTCACAACTTGTGGCATACATACATCTGCTTCTGTGAAAATTTCCTATGCTTCTTGGGTAATGCTAAGCCTCATGGGAAACGTAGTTATCTTAATCTTAGCATTCACTATGGCTTATTTTAGCTCATTTTTTAACATAAATCACAAATGAAATATACACTATATTTTACTCAGAAATAAATGAACATGAAATTGCATATGCATCACGAAACCACAATAAATCCAAACACAAATCACTTGTACCCTTTCTTTCCCAGATAAAGTCACAACATCAACACCTGTCTGACTCTGTCATTCAGCTCCACTCTGTCTCTGTCACTCACACACACACTGAACAAAAAAACAAACAAACAAACAAACAAAAAACCCGACCCCACGCATCACTGAAGTAAATCCCAGACAGGACTGTGCTACTGTGTCCCAGCTTTAGTCTGTATGTTCCAGGTAGAGTGGGGACCAGAAGACGACTGGAAACCACCAGTGACCAGACATGATGGACTGTGAAGTGTCATATGGTGCCAACAGCTAAAACTGCTGGAGCGAAATAAATCAATTTCATATCAATCCGACATTAACAAAGACGAAAACGAAGGGAATTTTATCCATAATTTTTATACGTTTTAGTTAGTTTTGTAAACACACAATACAGTGTCAGTTAGTTATCGTTTTTTTCTTTTAATTAGAGTTTTTATTTATTTCAGTTAACGAAAATGTTTTTTCAATTTTAGTATTTGTCATTTCGTTGGTTTTCGTTAACAATTATAACCTTGCAGTGGACGTGGACCACAGCTCAGTCTGACCACCAATCAGCTCTCTGTATAGTTGGTGTGAGGATAGTGGGCGGAGTCACACACATATTAGCTGTTGATGACGACATCCCATATTCATCTAGTTTCAGATGTGGACACAGTTCAATGTTGAAGTCCCCCTTATGACCTTAGATCAGAACCACTGCTGGGAGTCCACTTCATGTGTGTGTCCTTTGTCTTTATTTGTGTCTCTGCTCTCATTTGTCCAACTCTGCTTGTATTTAACAGATTTTTCTGTAATCTTGGACATCCCTGCACTTCCTGTGGAGAAAGGAAGTGATGTCACTCTGCGCTGTATAGACAGAGGTGGTTCAACACTGAAAGCCGAGTTTATAAAAAACAGTCGGACACTCACATCTGTCCCAGTAGAAGAGTGGACCATCCCTGTAGACCACCTGTCTGATGAAGACCAGTACTCCTGTTATGTTCCATTGGCTGGTGAATCTCCATCGAGCAGCCTGAGGGTCAAAGGTGAGGACTGTGACATCACTTCCTGTTCATAAAGTACACATTACAGACAGAACATATGTAGGTCCCCTGGTGGACACTCATAGTACTGCAGTTCAACATTTTCACCACAGTCAAACGTCTCCATCGTATGTTTCTATAAACACAGATCAAACCAATAGATAGAACATGGATCTTCAAATCTTTGGTCACATGTTCCATCCGTAAAGTTGGTTTCAGATTTGACAGCTCTTACAGCGGTTTGGTTTCTGATCCAGGATTCAGTTGAATTGAATTCATGTAGATCATGAACATATAAAGTCAAACCAAAGTGGTCCCAGTATAGATCCTTGTGGAACACCGGTCCATGTGTCCACATCAGTGCATTTCTAGACTGTCTTCTGTCTGTTATGAATGAGTGTAAATGTTGGACTTCCTGTTGGGGTTTGTTCCAGTTCTGTCCAGACTGAACAGAACCATGTATCTGCAGCGATGCCCCAAACCAACTCCATATCAGAACATTCACACGTTGTTCTGTTTGTACAAGAATGTTGTGTTTTCAATCCTGTTTAGGTCCTGAAACATCAGATTAATTTTCCTAAAAGTACTAATTTGAATCCGCTTCATGGACTTTGACTCAGGTTCTATTAAATAAATGTGGAACAGACACCGTCATTTGTTGAGGATCCTGACAGGAACCTTTATGTGCAGATACAGAGCAGAGTTCTGCTGGTCCTCAGAGTCTGTCAAACGTTCTACTGGTGCTGATTAATCCAACGCTGTGTTTGGTTCTGGATCCAGTTCTGATGAACCCGTGGACCTGATGGTAGATCAGGAACTGACACTGAACATCATGTTCTGTCGTCTCCTACAGTTTCTACCAGTGTCGGCTGCTCGTCTTTCAGACAGGGGAAGCTCAGTGTCGGCTTACATAAAAAAAAAAAAAAAAAAAAAGTCAAGTTATTTAAACATAAATTCGTCCCTCCGTTCCTTTTTAAGAAAATGGTCATATCGTACCAAGTAAACAAGAAAACATTGAAATTATGTTAAATTGAAACAAGGAAGTACAATGAGTGTGTTTTATTTACAGTGCAAGAAATGAACAGTTAATTTGGTAGTGGTTTCTCTGATTTCACAGCAGAATGTGTGACAGTATTAAACTGAACTGTGTCAGTGAAGGAGCAGATCTGAAAACAGCTGTCAATCAAACGGGATTCTGCCTTTTGACTGATCCTCCAATCAGCATGTGTAATCCTGGCATCCAGCCTGGCTGAGCTCCGCCCACAGCTCCATTCACCCCCAGAGATGCCCGGTGTCTGGGGGCGGGACAACATGGTGGCATTTCTCCAATTACCGTCCAGTTTTGAGGCAATGAAAAAACTGTTCCACTCAGTCCCATTGAAGTGCATGGACGCTGAGCGTCTACGGACAAATGCACTGAGCAGAGATGGAGGAGAAAACAGACACGAGAATGGAGGAGAAGTGAACAACATCCAGTCTGATGATTTGTGATAAAGCTGAATCTGAACGAACTCGTCTGTGAGATGAACGTGTTCTAACACATTTGGAGTCAATGAAATGTCAACACAACTGAACAGATTTAACCATTTGATTTTTGTAATTTTACAGGAAGCTGGGCTTCCACTGCAGTCTGTGAGAAATCACCACTGGTTTCTACCACCACTACCTCTGTTCCTACAACTTCATCCTCTGATCCTGGTTCCTCTTCAGTTCCTGGTTCTTCAGATCCTGGTTCTTCAATGTCCATTGTGAGGCTGTTCCTCCACCTGCTGGTCGTGAGTCCGTACTGCGTCTCCACTGTCCTGATGGTGTCGATCTACCGTAAAAGGAACACAGGTTCTCATATGTTCTATGTTCTTGTATGTTCTCAGTTCTTGTATGTTCTAGGTCTTCGTATGTTCTAGGTTCTGGTATGTTCTCTGCATGTTTCTGTGTCCAATCCCAGCGTTTAGTCCATCTCATCACATGGATGTCGGGTCTGATCGAATGACTGGTCGTTCTAGGTTCTAGGTCCTCATATGTTCTAGGTTCTCATATGTTCTAGGTCCTCATATTTTCTAGGTTCTTGTATGTTCTAGGTCCTCATATATTGTAGGTCCTCATAAACTACAGGTCAAAAGTTTTAGAACACCCCAATTTTTCCAGTTTTGTATTGAAATTCCAGCAGTTCCAGTCCAATGAACAGCTGTAAATGGTACAAAGGTAAGAGTGAACTGCCAGAGGAAAAAAAAAAAAGGTCAGGTTAAACAAAACTGAAAAATAATGTACATTTCAGAATTATACAAAAAGGAGAACAAGAAATGGGTTAAAAACTTAAAGCAGTTCTGCAGCAGTGGAGGTTGATCAAGTCTGGAAAGTTGGTGCTACCAGTTCCTCCAGGTGTCCCAACGTTTGTGAATTCCTTCCACCCCCTGTGTCTGCAGAACAGGAGTGTGGAACACACTGTGGTACCAGACCCATGGAGCAGTACTGGTACAGGACTGGACTGCAGACAGTAGTGTGTTAGTATAAAAAATGGAAAAGAGGAAAAGACAATTAATGATAGAAGAGAGACAGAGCATCAGAACACTGATAAATGTAGGTGTGTCCTCCAGAGAAATGTCCAAGAAAGTCCAGGTGTCAGTCAGTCCAGTTTCCTTCAGCATCCAAAGGCACTGAAACTGGACTGGAAATGCAGACAGAAGAGGTCTGGCAGTGACAGTGGTCGTAGTAAGACAGTCTGAGTTTCCAGTGGGAACAGCAGACTGAACAGATGCAGGTCAAACACTGGTCGTGAACACCTGGACCTGAGCTGTGTTTGACTCCGCCCACAGGAAGAAGAGCAGCCGTCGCCATGGAAACCAGGCAGCGTCGCGTCGCAGACGAAGAGTACGACGACGTGGCTGCAGGCGTCGCCATTGAACACGACTTCTGAAGAGATGACATCGACTTTGACACCGAAATATGTTTTTATTTCTAATTTTACACTTTTCATCTGAAAAAGATTCTGAAAAACAAGAGTTTTTTCTTTTCTATAAATGATGTGATTTCCAAACTGAACAGAATTAGTTTGTAAATAAATGTTTCATAAACTCTTTAATATTTTTAATCTGGTTTTATCTGATGGTGATGTTTTAAATATTAAACTTTACTCATTTATTCTCATTATTCTATGTTGTTTTTTTTACTCCACCTTTCTGTTCAGTTGGAGTAAATCCAGTCTAAACCCACTGGAGTTTGTGTTCCATTCTTCATCAGCTGAACTCAGATCTCAGTCTGTGTGTGTGTGTGTTCACTTAAGGCCTGTTTGGGTCCAATACTGTTCTGAACCTGTGGAAATGTGGGAGAGTGGACACTGAGAATCCATCCACCACACAGCTGTGGACCGTCCACTGGACGAGTGGACACAAGGACTATTGGACAGGTGGACACTAGGGTAGACACAGTGAAAGGACAGGACTATTGGACAGGTGGACACTAGGGTGGACACTGTAAAAGGACAGGACTATTGGACAGGTGGACACTAGGGTGGACACTGTAAAAGGACAGGACTATTGGACAGGTGGACACTAGGGTGGACACTGTAAAAGGACAGGACTATTGGACAGGTGGACACTAGGGTGGACACTGTAAAAGGACAGGACTATTGGACCGGTGGACACTAGGGTGGACACTAGAAAAGGACAGGACTATTGGAAAGGTGGACACTGTAAAAGGACAGGACTATTGGACAGGTGGACACTAGGGTGGACACTGTAAAAGGACAGGACTATTGGACAGGTGGACACTAGGGTGGACACTGTAAAAGGACAGGACTATTGGACCGGTGGACACTAGGGTGGACACTGTAAAAGGACAGGACTATTGGACAGGTGGACACTAGGGTGGACACAGTAAAAGGACAGGACTATTGGACAGGTGGACACTAGGGTGGACACTGTAAAAGGACAGGACTATTGGACAGGTGGACACTAGGGTGGACACAGTAAAAGGACAGGACTATTGGACAGGTGGACAATAGGGTGGACACTGTAAAAGGACAGGACTATTGGACAGGTGGACACTAGGGTGGACACTGTAAAAGGACAGGACTATTGGACAGGTGGACACAGGGTGGACACTGTAAAAGGACAGGACTATTGGACAGGTGGACACAGGGTGGACACTGTAAAAGGACAGGACTATTGGACAGGTGGACACTAGGGTGGACACTGTAAAAGGACAGGACTATTGGACAAGTGGACACAGGGTGGACACTGTAAAAGGACAGGACTATTGGACAAGTGGACACTAGGGTGGACACTGTAAAAGGACAGGACTATTGGACAGGTGGACACTAGGGTGGACACTGTAAAAGGACAGGACTATTGGACAGGTGGACACTAGGGTGGACACTGTAAAAGGACAGGACTATTGGACAGGTGGACACTAGGGTGGACACTAGAAAAGGACAGGAGTATTGGACAGGTGGACACTGTAAAAGGACAGGACTATTGGACCGGTGGACACTAGGGTGGACACTAGAAAAGGACAGGACTATTGGAAAGGTGGACACTGTAAAAGGACAGGACTATTGGACAGGTGGACACTAGGGTGGACACTGTAAAAGGACAGGACTATTGGACAGGTGGACACTAGGGTGGACACTGGAAAAGGACAGGACTATTGGACAGGTGGACACTAGGGTGGACACTGTAAAAGGACAGGACTATTGGACAGGTGGACACTAGGGTGGACACTGTAAAAGGACAGGACTATTGGACCGGTGGACACTAGGGTGGACACTGTAAAAGGACAGGACTATTGGACAGGTGGACACTAGGGTGGACACTGTAAAAGGACAGGACTATTGGACAGGTGGACACTAGGGTGGACACTGTAAAAGGACAGGACTATTGGACAGGTGGACACTAGGGTGGACACAGTAAAAGGACAGGACTATTGGACAGGTGGACAATAGGGTGGACACTGTAAAAGGACAGGACTATTGGACAGGTGGACACTAGGGTGGACACTGTAAAAGGACAGGACTATTGGACAGGTGGACACAGGGTGGACACTGTAAAAGGACAGGACTATTGGACAGGTGGACACTAGGGTGGACACTGTAAAAGGACAGGACTATTGGACAAGTGGACACAGGGTGGACACTGTAAAAGGACAGGACTATTGGACAGGTGGACACTAGGGTGGACACTGTAAAAGGACAGGACTATTGGACAGGTGGACACTAGGGTGGACACTGTAAAAGGACAGGACTATTGGACCGGTGGACACTAGAGTGGACACTAGAAAAGGACAGGACTATTGGACAGGTGGACACTAGGGTGGACACTGTAAAAGGACAGGACTGTTGGACAGGTGGACACTAGGGTGGACACTAGAAAAGGACAGGATTGTTGGACAGGTGGACACTAGGGTGGACACTGTAAAAGGACAGGACTATTGGACAGGTGGACACTAGGGTGGACACTGTAAAAGGACAGGACTATTGGACAGGTGGACACTAGGGTGGACACTAGAAAAGGACAGGACTATTGGACAGGTGGACACTAGGGTGGACACTGTAAAAGGACAGGACTATTGGACAGGTGGACACTAGGGTGGACACTAGAAAAGGACAGGACTATTGGACAGGTGGACACTAGGGTGGACACTGTAAAAGGACAGGACTATTGGACAGGTGGACACTAGGGTGGACACTAGAAAAGGACAGGACTATTGGACAGGTGGACACTAGGGTGGACACTGTAAAAGGACAGGACTATTGGACAGGTGGACACTAGGGTGGACACTGTAAAAGGACAGGAGTATTGGACAGGTGGACACAGGGTGGACACTGTAAAAGGACAGGACTATTGGACAGGTGGACACTAGGGTGGACACTAGAAAAGGACAGGACTATTGGACAGGTGGACACTAGGGTGGACACTGTAAAAGGACAGGACTATTGGACAGGTGGACACTAGGGTGGACACTGTAAAAGGACAGGACTATTGGACAGGTGGACACTAGAGTGGACACTGTAAAAGGACAGGACTATTGGACAGGTGGACACTAGAGTGGACACTGTAAAAGGACAGGACTGTTGGACAGGTGGACACTAGGGTGGACACTGTAAAAGGACAGGAGTATTGGACAGGTGGACACAGGGTGGACACTGTAAAAGGACAGGACTATTGGACAGGTGGACACTAGGGTGGACACTAGAAAAGGACAGGACTATTGGACAGGTGGACACTAGGGTGGACACTGTAAAAGGACAGGACTATTGGACAGGTGGACACTAGGGTGGACACTGTAAAAGGACAGGACTATTGGACAGGTGGACACTAGAGTGGACACTGTAAAAGGACAGGACTATTGGACAGGTGGACACTAGAGTGGACACTGTAAAAGGACAGGACTGTTGGACAGGTGGACACTAGGGTGGACACTGTAAAAGGACAGGACTATTGGACAGGTGGACACTAGAGTGGACACTGTAAAAGGACAGGACTGTTGGACAGGTGGACACTAGGGTGGACACTGTAAAAGGACAGGACTATTGGACAGGTGGACACAGGGTGTGAAGTGTCGTCTGTGATTCTGAAGGAGTTTGACCAACGTATGAACGAGTGGAAACGAAACCAACACAAGGAAATCTGGACGGAAATGACACGAACACAGACACAGATTTAAGATGACCTTTGACCTGCACTGTTTTTATTGGACTGTTCTGTCTTCTCTTTTCCTTCCTGTTCTTTTCTTTTTCTATCCTTTCTTTTTCCTTTTCTTTTCCTCTTTTTCCTTTCTTTTTTCTTTATTTCTGTTCTTTTCTTTTTTCCTTTCCTTTCCTTTTTCTTTTCTTTTTTCCTTTTCTTTCCCTCTTTTTCGTTTCTTTTCTTTTCTTTACCTTTCCTTTTCTTTTCCTCTTTTTCTCTTCTGTCCCTTTCCTTTCCTTTCCCTTTCCTTTCCTTTCCTTTCCTTTTCTCTTCTTTCCTTTTCCTTTCCTTTTCTTTTCCTCTTTTTCTTTTCTTTCCTTTTTCTTTTCTCTTCTTTTCTTTTCCCACTTTTTCCCTTTCTTTCCCTTTTCTTTTTCTTTTCTTTTCCTTTTTCTTTCCTTTCCTTTTTCTTTTCTTTTCTTTCCTTTTTCTTTTCTTTTCTTTGTCTTTTCTTTTCCTTGTCTTTCCTTTTTCTTTTTTTTTCTTTCCTTATTCTTTTCTTTTCTGTTCTTTTCTTTTCCTTTTCTTTTCTTTTCTTTTCTTTAAGTGCATTATCAGAGCTACCATTACTCTGAATCATAAATCATACATTTTTAATCTCACAGCTTTTCCACTTTTAGTCGTTTCTTTTCACATGGAGAAAAATCAGAGGAAACAAAACTGAAACACTACAGACACATGAAGACATTCGCTCCAGGTTTATCTGGAAATAATGGAATGGGAAAAATGGAAAACAGGAGGAATGTGTGGTACATGTTGTTACAGTTCAGAAGCTTCTGCTCCGCTGTTTGTTTGCTCTGACTTTTGTGGAGGTTTTGGTTCCATTTGCTGATTTGATGTTTTGTTAAGTTTTCCTACAATAAGGCTGAAACTCTGAGTATTATTGTGACATTATTGTGAAAAAAATATTGTGGAATAAATGTGAACCTTTCATGGAGTGTCTTGTGTTGAATTTATTGGAAAAATTGTGTAGTTTCAGAATTTAACATCCAAAAATGTGTATGACTTGTCCTTGTGTGACTTGTTGCATGATGTTTGCTGAAAAGTGGGCACAAATTACCTTTTTTCAGTGACAAATAATTTGAAAATCCATATTAATCCTTTTGCTGCTTGTAAATGTTCACTGAACTTGCTTCCTTTTAACCTCAGAAGCAGAGCTTCTGGTCTGGCCTTTTGAATGAGGATCAGTTTCAGTGATTTCAGTTCAAAGTCAATGACGTCAGATCAGCCAGTTCCTCAGAAGACGTCCTGGGACAGTTGGGTTTGGACTTTTTGGCTTCTATGTAAGAATTGGACTTCTAATTCTGTATGTAGAGTACATATGATCATAAATCTGTATGTATTCTACACCATTCTCTTTCTTTTTCTGTTGTGAATAAAGCATTACCCAACAATTAAGTCTATTCTAATATTAGATCAGTCAAATCATTACTTTTACTAACCCTACCCCATCAGTTTTTAGTTTGGGAAAAAATACAGACCACTGTAAAAAAAAAAAAAAAAAAAAAAAAACTTGCATTCACTCAGTTTTCAATGTCTAGCACCAAAATTTAATCAATTCTGCCCACTTACATGGGCTACAATTAGTTTATATTATTTAGGCCCATTTACTTTCCTAAAGTGAGATAAAGTTTTTTTACGACCACATTTTCATATTGGTTTTTGAAACTGCCACCGATTTGTTAGATTTGGACTTTCTCTGTCAATGATGAAGGCAATTTAAGCAGCCAGAGTCACTTTAGGAAGGCGTCTATAGATCCATTTATAGTTAAACTAATAAAACAACTTTTACACAAGTATATATACAGTATCAGTCCAAAGTTTGGACTCACCTTTTAATTTACATGACATGAGATGGACCACAGATGTCCAACCAGTGCTCAGCATCACATGGAACTCTTTCAAGACTTTTGGAAAACATGTCAGGTGACTACCTCATGAAGCTCATCGAGAGAATGCCAAGAATGTACAAAAGCAGTAATAAAAGCAAAATGTGGCTATTTTGAAGAATCTAAAATATGAAACATGCTTTGAGTTGTGTCACACTTTTTTTAACGACATAATTCCATATGTGTTCATTCATAGTTCTGATGCCTTCAGTGAGAATCTACAATGTGAACAGACATGAAAATAAAGAAAAAATAAGTGAGTCCAAACTTTTGACTGGTAGTGTGTATTTATTTATTTATTTATTGCTTTATTACCTTCGCCAAGGACGTTATGTTTTTGCCAGGGTTTGTTTGTTTGTTTGTTTGTTTGTTTGTTTGTTTGTTTGTCTTTCCGTTAGTGTGCAACATAACTCAAAAAGTTATGGACAGATTTGGATGAAATTTTCAGGGTTTGTTGGAAATGGGATAAGGAAGAAATGATTAAATTTTGGTGGTGATCAGGGGTGGGGGGGCCCACAGGGGGGCCCATTTCCAACAAACCCTGAAAATTTCATCAAAATCTGTACATAACTTTTTGAGTTATGTTGCACACTAATGGACAGACAAACAGACAGACAAACAAACAAACCCTGGCAAAAACATAACCTCCTTGGCATGGGGGGGCCCACGGGGGGGCACTGATCAGCCTTGGCGGAGGTCTGCGCTCTCCGAGTGCTTTTCTAGTTGTTTTATTGTTTTAGTTTTAGGTTTTTTTTAATTTTTTTTTTATTTCAGACTGACTGAATAGGGCTCAGATGCCCAGACCAAAGCCATCCAGGGGTGGAGGAAGGAAGTCCTCCTGGGGAGGAGTCAGAGCTCACAGATGAAGACAAGAAAGCATGTTAGGTTTGATTTTTGACAGAAATTAAATGGTTAAATCCAGTTGTGCATAGGCCAAATTTCATGTTTTTTTTTTGTTTGTTTCAACCTTGTGTCAATAAAGGCTCAGTGATTTGAAAACCACAAAAGATTTTGCATAAATGATTTCAGATTCAGATTCCTGAGAAAATTTGACCCTAAACTGATATATTTTCAGTCCAGAACCAAGTACTTGAATTTTTGCCCTTAATGTCACTAAAATGCAACTCAGACCTTGAACCTTGTCATACTCTGTTTTTTTTTTGGCCTAAATGAATGAAATAATTGACGTCACAGCTAAAAACTAAACACTAATAAAAACTCCGCTGAACATGAACCTCTGGGCTGACGCGTATGTCTACTGTCATCATGATGGCGTCTGCAATGACAACAGACGACTGAGTGTTAATTAGAAATTATCACCACAGCGTCGCTCTGTCCTGTCGCCTCGTCATCGTCACCCCCTCCGGGTGTCACTGGGGGGGTGGGGGGATGGGGAGGGTGGGGCTTGGAGACATCCATCAGATCAGACATACAACACATACCACATTCACCCCCATTTTATGTTTCTATTCAAGAACATATGACTTCCTTTCTATTTACTATTATTTATGAACTTATTTCAGGGGCCACATTCAGCCCAATATGACCTGAGGTGGTCTGGACCAGTTAAAGGAATAACAGTGAAAAAAAAAAGAATTACATTATGAAATGTAATTATGTTTACAAAAGTGTCCTTAAAAATGTGAATAACATGAACAACCTGAAATGTAAGAATATTAGGTGCAATTTTAAGAATATTCTGCCTCAGTTTCTCATTTCACATGTTCATTCTAACTTACAGATCACAGTGGATCTACAAATACACAAAACATTTAGTAAAAAGCAGAGTATTGTTCAAATGACACTTACTTCTCTTTAGACATTTCAGGTTGTTCATATATTTTTTTGAAAGGACAGTTTGTAAATGTAAACAATTTCATCTAATTTAACTTTTTTTTTTTTACACTAAAACAAAGACAAACATTTGAAGTTGTGAATTCCCTGGACTGGTGGAGAATTGTTGCTGATGTGCCCTTAAACAAGGCACTTAACCCCCCCCCCCATTTGCTCCCCAGACACAGAACATGGTGAGCCCACTGCTCCTAGCATCCAGTGTGTGTGATGCATGATCTAGAGATGGGTTAAAGGCAGAAGAGCAGTTTCAGTGTGTGGTGAATATTTACATGAGTGACAAAAGAAAGATTCTATTCTGTTCTGTTCTATTCTATTCTATTCTATTCTACTCTATTCTATATGGAGCTGGATAAATATTAAAGGCACAGGTTTTTGCTGCCTTGAGTGTGATACAGACATTTGAAGGACTGCAGAATGAACATAAAACACATGATTAACCTGTTGAAAATATCACTGTAACAAAACTTAGTCCTGGGTTTTACATAGAAACTGCAGATGTACAGTTTAGAATAACAAAAACAAAAAAATCATTTTTACAACCCCCCACACATCAAAGACTAATCTAAATCTATCTAAAAATTAGTCATCGTATATCAAATAAAACAGTGTTTTTCAACCTTTGGGTCATGGGGCCACCTGAAACTTCTAGTAACTGAAAAAAAAATGTAAATAAATTACTAACTAGAAGCACTCGGAGAGCGCAGACCTCCACCAAGGCTGATCAGTGGGCCCCCCCGTGGGCCCCTCCACCCCCGATCACCCCCAAAAATGAATCATTTCTTCCTTATCCCATTTCCAACAAACACTGAAAATTTCATCCAAATCTGTCCATAACTTTTGGAGTTATGTTGCACACTAACGGACAGACAAACAAACAAACAAACCCTGGCAAAAACATAACCTCCTTGGCGGAGGTAATAAAACATATTTTTTAATGATTTAATATAGATTTCATTCTAATTAAAACGCTGCACATTTTTCCTCAGAAAAATCCAGTTTAGATCAAATGCAGGATATAACATCTGAGAGGGCGTGTCTTGATCATGTGACTGCATGCGTTAGGACGCTTCAACCTGCCTGGACATCAGCTGAAACTGGACCGAACAGAGAATGGACAGATTTGTTCACCCGCCTGGACCCTCCAAGAAAAAAAGTCTGTGTTTTGAACGTCTGGGTCGACAGAAATGCATGATGTTAAAATGGGCTCATGAGCCAAAAAAGGTCGGAACCAGTGAAATAAAAGAAAGAAAAGTGTGTGTGATGCAGAAAACAGCAGGGTCAGGCGCTCACATCAGTCGTCTCATATCTGCTCAAACACTTCACCTCTGTCATCATTCTAATACCTCAGTCTTTCCAGGTGGAGTGGGTCTGCCTGCTCCTCCATCCAAAGGTCAAACGTGGACACTGAACAGTTCTTCACACTCTCAGGATCTGCTTTTTAGCGATCACCAAACAAAACCAAACAGCTGCTTTCTCATATTTATTGGCAGATGGTAAAGAACTAGAAGATCCAGTGATGGCAATGAGTGGATCTGGACCCCAGTGTTGACCAAAAACCACTGAAAAACTATGAAAAAATACTCTGTCAGAATGAGTCCAGTTTAGTGCATGAGCAGAAGTTTAGAATTATTTATACCAGCAGATGGCGCAACAACCCACTGACTGGATTCTGTTTTCACTGTAGAAACTCATCATGTTCAGTCCAACATTTACTTTGTATTAATCCAGATATTCTGTTATATAATGTATAATAGAATGTATAATGTTTTTAATGGTGATAAATAAATAGCACCCATACATGTAGAAAAAAATAATTCACAGACAAAGAGGAGGGAGGCGAAGCAAGGAGTGAGAACAAACGACCATGTGTGTTTTTAACGCACAGTACAGACACTTTCATACAAACATTTCTCAACATAGGAGTTTATTTTCACCACTGAAAAGTCAAAATAAATAAATATATAAATATAATTTAAAGATAAATAAATAAATAGGCTAAATAAATAAAGTTGCAGCAGTGCTGTGATGGTGAGGTGAAGCAGAGGGGGCAACAGCATTAATGTAAATAAACTGTACTTTGAATCTCATTTGGTTATTTTCATTTATTTACTTATTTTTTATTAACCCCCGTTTTCCTCTTTTTTTCTTTTCTTTCTCTTTTCTCTCTCTCTCTCCTTTTCCTTTGTCCTCATCTCACTTACTTTCAGCTACCTAATGATTGTACTAGGTCATATCCCTGACTTTCATTTTTTCCCCCCTTTTTTAATCTTATTTGATTTGATTTTTATTTATTTATTTTTCTTGAGAAGCTCACATCACAACAGTCACACCACATACACATCTTACACACTCCACCACACACAGAACATTTACAAAACCAGGACAGGACATTGATTTTTATGACTGACTGGCATGTGTTTCTTTTGTATATTACATGCCATATATCTTAAACCCCCATTATGATGATGTAATGTAAATATTGTATAATACTGTACATAAATCTCTCTGTCACTTGGTGTCGCTTCAATAAAGGTTAAAAAAAAAAATCCAGATAATCTTCCAGATCCTGATATTTTTGTTCAAGCTGAAAAGAGAAGGGAAGGGCAGTCAGTGATCAGAAATTATTCTTACAATAAAAAAAACAACAAAAAAACCTGTAACTTTATAACATGGTGGGTTGTGGAGGAAGAATTCAGATCCTTAGTCAGTTTTACAGCCACGTAAAACTATTCAGTTAAAATAAAAACACATGCCTCTTGATTAAAAGAGCAAAAATGATCAGCAGTAAACTGTGCCAGAAGTATAAGTGTGGTCCGTTTTATGCCTGAAATGATCAGATTATTAGCACAGTTTCTGGAGGCAGAGTTTATTCTGTTTAAAGGACATAAAGCTCTGATTCATAAATCTGTTATTATTGGTGTCATAGTTAAAGAGTTTATAGTTTGGATGAACTATAGCAGGGCTGTCAAACTCATTTAGTTCAGGGGCCAGATTCAGCAAAATGTGATCTGAAATGGGCCAAACCTGTGAAATAATAACATAATAATATATAAATAATGTCAACTCCAAACTTTTCTCTATGTTTTAGAGCGAAAAAGTTAATTTACATAATGAACAGGTTTACATCTACAAACTATCCTTTCAAAAGATGTGAACTGTTATGACCCTGGGTCATAATTTGTTTATTTACATGTATATATATCTATATGTTTGTGTTTAGTGTGTGTTCTCCTCCCGTCCTGTAGGTGTGCTGTGCCCTTTTGTGTCTGTTTGTTTTACAGGAAGCTGATTGGTGGAGCATGATCGCCCGGCCCCTTTAAACGGCCCTGGGTCCAGCTGTTCACTCTCTCTCTCTCTTGCCTCCTGCCAGCTTCCATCCGTGGGTTCCTGTTTGTCATATTCAGTCTTGGTGTGTTCGTGTGTTTAGTCGAGTTTGTACATAGTTGTAAATAGAGTTTTTGTGAATGGATCCTTCTCTGGTAGGGGAGGTCGGCTCTTTTGTTTTCCCGTTTTCTCCCGTTTTTGGTTAGGGAGTTTAGGTAAGTTTTCGGTATTTTATTTCTTCCATTTATTTTGAAGTAGGTAATTTAGTTTGAACTCCCAAAGAAGATATTTAGTTTGTTGTTTTAGCCACACCCTCCCCTAACCCTTCTTTAGTTGATTTAAAAATAAATACTGTGAACTTTAGTTTTTTTGACTGACATGTGTGTTTGGGAGCTGGGAGGGGACAAAGTGAGCAGATTATGTTCACCCTGGTGAACCCCTAGGCTGGAGCGTAACAGAATAACATGAAAAAACTGAAAAAATAAGTGTAATTTTAACAATATTCTGCCTCAGTTTATCATTTACACACGTACATTATAACTGACAGATCACAGTGGATCTACAAACACACAAAATATTGAGTAACAGGAAGAATATTGTTAAAATTGTACGTACTTCTCTTAAGACATTTCAGGTTATTCACATTTTTTTGCAAAATTATACTTTGTTTTAGTGTAAATGCATGAAAACATTTACATTTACAAAGAGAAACATTTGAAGTTGTTATTATTTATGTGTTATTGGGATAGTTTTTTACTGGTCTGACCCACTTGAGATTGAATTGGTCTGAATGTGGAACCTGAACTAAAAGGATTGTTAATATCTTAGTGTAATTTTTGCATTTCACAAATTCATCCTATGGACCAGATTGGACCCTTTGGCGGACCGGATTTGGCCCTCGGGCCGCGTGTTTGACCCCTGTGAACTATAGAGTGATCAGAACATTAGTTGAATTAGTCATGTGGGAGGTTTAGAGGGAAAAATCACTGTTATCAGCTCATAGATGTGAAATGTGAGTTAACCACGACAGTAGTAGATAAAAAGGAAAGAGGAAACAATTTATTTAACCTTAAAATCTACATCTGAACTAAGTAAAACTCTCAAAAACTGTGGTGTGAAACTGTAGTGGGGTAAAAAGTACAATATTAACCCTTAAAGACCCAAACATCCACAATATCCACCAAAACCATCTACTGATCTAAACTGTTTAACACCTGTTGGTCCATTAATCCTAACAATCCATGTCAATAATTGGTGTAAAATACAGTTCTTCATCTTTTCGTGGTCATCAGATATGACCATATTTGGACGTTCAGAGGCTTCGTAGTTACCATGGAAACACCGTCATCTTCTACAACATTGATTCTCCAGTAAAACCCATGGAGTTGGATCAGTGACAGTGGATGGACACACTGGGTTTATGTTCAAATAATGTGAGATTTGATGAAAAAAATCCCTTTTTCTTCAGTTTTCTCTGTTTTGATCTAATACCCTTTAACCCATAAAGACCCAGAGCTACTTTTGGGGAAGTTCCCAAATCATTATTATTTTTATTTTTTTCTCTATTTAAACTTTGTTAATTGATTTATCACCATTTATTTTCATATTATCCTCTGAATTTAGCATTTTTTCTGTGGTATTTTCAGATATTTAATTTACAGGTCATGTTCTTTAATCATCATGCAGATTACATTTGAGGGTTATTGTCACAAAAACTGAAGGAAAAGTAACTTCTTTTTTTTTTCTTAACAGTTCCATTTGTAGATTCTTTTGTTCACCAGTGTATATCTGAGTCATTATGGGTTAAATTCACTCAACTTTTATGAACATCTACATGATCGGTGAATTAAATGTAGGAAAATACATGATTTACACTGAAAAATGCAAAATACAGAGGCTAGTATTATAATAAATGCTGCTTAATCACCAAGGTTATTATCGTTAACAAAAACTAACAAAATGATGAAAACTAGAATTGTAAAAACATTTGCGTTAACCGAAATAAATAAAAACTGTAATTAAAAGAAAAAACAATAACTGAAACAGAATTGTGCGATTACAAAACTAACTAAAACACATGAAATTTATGGATAAAATTCCCTTCATTTTCGTTTTTGTCAATGTCAGACTGATATGAAATTGATTTATTTTTAATTTATTTTGCTCGAGCAGTTTTAGCTGCTGGCACCATATGACACTTAATGGTCCGTCACTTGTGTTCACTTGTGGTTTCCAGTCGTCTTCTGGTCCCCACTCTACCTGGAAACATGCAGACTAAAGTTGGGAGAAAGCAGCAGAGTCCTGTCTGGGATTTATTTGAATACGACGAAGAAGAAGAGAAAAGATATGAAAAAACTAAAACTAAACTAAAACTAAGCATTTAGAAAAGACGAAAACTAATAAAAACTATCAAACCTGCTCTAAAAACTAATTAAAACGAACTGACTTATGGGGAAAAAAAAGTGAAAACTAAGTAAAACTAAACGATAATGAAAATCTAAAACTATGAGAACCTTGTTAATCACAGCTGAGGCTAAATGTAGAGAAATATTCGCTTGGACACAAAACATATCTCTGGGTGTTTTCAGGTTAAATTGACATAAATGGGAAATATTCACATGTAAATGCTTCAGATTTCCATAAACCTTCAGATCTGCTTCTGTCTCAGCCTTCAGCAGCGAATATGTGACTGAATACAGACTGAACTGAAGCCTGCACTAGTCCAAGCTTCACCTTTTCTGCAGGTAAACATGATCCTGTGCTGCCATCTGGTGGATGTATGTAGAACTACCTCAGGTTTAGGTCCATTCAACTCATTCCAGGCCTTAGAGCACAGGTGTCCAACATGAGGCCCAGGGGCCAAACCCAGCCCACTAAAGGGTCCAGTCTGGCCTGTGGGATGAATTAGTGAAATACAAAAATTATACTGAAGAAACTAACAATTAATGGTGTAAAAATCATTTTAACCCTTTCATGCATAGTGGTCACTATAGTGGACAGTTGTTCTCCAGCTGTTCTCTTGTATTTTCATGGGTTTAGTTGTTTCAGTTCCATATCAGCCGACACAGTGGACGCTTATGCACCATCCCATACACTGACATTCAGACCATTACTGTAACTTTTCTGTTCTTGATAAACCTGATCTGCACTAACATGTTTGAGAGTAAATAAATTACAAATTGTTATTAGACTGTAATTAACAAATTAACAAAAAGTCTTTTTTTTTTTTGCATATTATCTCCATGAAGTGAGTAATAACTAGTATCAGAGTATGTTAAAATGTGAGAAAACATCAGATTAGCAGCATTAAAAATGTTTTTATTTCAGAGTTTTCACACAGTATGTCACTTTCTGATGACGGGTTTCAAATAGATGTTTCTTTGCTTCAAAAATTAAACATATGATGTCCATCTGAATAGACATTTTTGTAAGTCCATGGAAAAATAGGTTCATTACAAAAAACCTCAATTGCATTGTTGTTTTTTCAGATGCTTAAAGAGGAATAAAATCACTCAAGAAAAAAATATTGACTATTGACATGCATGAAAGGGTTAATTCAGTTCCACATACAGACCAATTGGATCTCAGTTGGGTCAGATCAGTAAAACAATATCATAATAACTTATAAATAATGACAACTGCAGATTTTATCTTTGTTTTAGTGAAAAAAGTCAAATTACATGAAAATGTTAATATCAACAAACTATCCTCTTACAAAAAATGTGAGTAATCTGAACAAACATGAACAACCCATCATGTCTTAGAGACGTAAAAACAATGTTACCAATATACTGCCTGTTACTAAATGTTTTGTGAATTTTTAATTGTAATCTAAGTTGTAATGCACATATGTAAACGATAAACTGATAAACTGAGGCAGAATATTGGTAAGATTGCACTTAAGACATTTAAAGTTGTTCATGTTATTCAGATTTTTAAGGAAATGTTGTAAATGTAAACATTATCATAATGTCATTTGACTTTTTTCACTGTTATTATTTTACTGGTTCAGCCCACTGCAGATCATACTGGGCTGAAAGTGGAACTGAACTAAAAGGAGTTTGACAGCCTGGGCCTAGAAGGTGTGTGTATGTGCATATGTATATGTGTGTGTATGTGCATATATATAAATAATTTTATTTATTTATGTTCTGACCACTCCCAGCCTGTGTTTTCTTTTATTATTTTGTTTTATGTGTGTGTGTTTAAAAAAAGAAAAACAATAAATTCATTTATATAACAAACAAACAAACAAACAAACAAACAAACAAATAAATAAATAATAAACTTACCTATCCCCAGTTTGTTGATGATTTTCTTTTTCAGGTGCATCACAGTTAAATACTTCATCTGGTCTTCACTGTCGCACAGGTCAATGATCTTTTCTTCACAATCAGCTGGACCCCCATAATAATAATAATAATAATAATAATAATAATAATAATAATAATAATAAAGGTCCGAGGGTCACGTCGTCTCTGCGCAGGTGAGACTGGATGAGATGTGATGCGTCTGTTGTGTCTGTTGTGTCTGTTGGTTGTGTGTTTTTCTGATGGTTATCCTCTTAAATACACAAACACAACAAAAAGCAAACACCTACAACCTGCCTTATAATTAGATCTAAAAAAAAAAAAAAAAAAAAAGTCACAGTCAGTAGTCCGACTCCTGAGTCAGGATGGGCGCAAAACTGTCAAAGAAGAGGAAGAAGAAAAACCGAGTTAACGAAATAAGGAGTGAAAACTGTGAAGAAGAAGTCTGGAGAGGAGACTCATGTGGAGAGGAGAAGATGTACGAGCCCAGGGACCCCACATTGACATTAGAAGAAGAGGAGGATGTCCTGGACTGTGAGTAAACAAACGTACACTGGAAAGACAGTCTGAATTCAAATAACACACAAAGAAAGTAGGTTTGTTTTGTTTTTGTTTTTTTTTAATTATTGCGATCCACACACCACATATATTCCATCCATACCAGGCTTTTAATGTAAAGAACTGGGTTGAATAGAATAGAACAGAATAGAATAGAATAGAATAGAATAGAATAGAATAGAATAGAATAGAATAGAATAGACTCCCCCTTGAACTGCCACCTTATCGTGGTGGGGGAGTTTGAGTGTCCGAATGATCCTAGGAGCTATGTTGTCGGGGGCTTTGTGCCCCTGGTAGGGTCTCCCAAGGCAAACAGGTCCTGGGGGACGGGCCAGACTAAGAGCAGTTCAGAAGCCCCTATGGAAAGTACTACAACAAGGACCGTGACATTGCCCGGTATGGCGCAGCCGGGGCCCCACCCTGGAGCCAGGCCTGGGGTTGGGGCTCGAAAGCGAGCGCCTGGTGGCCGGGTCTATGCCCACGGGGCCCGGCCGGGCACGGCCCGAAGGAGCGATGTGGGCCCATCCTTCGGTGGACCCACCACCTGCCGAGGGAACCATAGGGGCCGGGTGCATTGTGGATTGGGTGGTAGTCGACGTCAGGGGGCTCGACGACCTGATCCCTGGACACAGACTCTAGCTCTTGGGACATGGAATGTCACTTCACTGGGGGGGAAGGAGCCGGACCTTGTGAGGGAGGTTGAGAGATACCGTCTAGATATAGTCGGGCTCACCTCCACACACAGCTTGGGCTCTGGAACCCAACCCCTTGAGAGGGGCTGGACTCTCCACTTTTCTGGCGTTGCCCGCGGTGAGAGGCGGCGGGCTGGCGTGGGCTTGCTCATAGCCCCTCAGCTCAGCCGCTATGTGTTGAAGTTCACCCCGGTGAACGAGAGGGTCGCATCCCTGTGCCTTCGGGTCAGGGACAGGTGCCTCACTGTTGTCTCGGCCTACGGGCCAAACAGCAGTGCAGAGTACCCGGCCTTCTTGGAGTCTCTGGGAGGGGTGCTGGATGGTGCTCCGACTGGGGACTCCATTGTTCTCCTGGGTGACTTCAACGCTCACGTGGGCAACGACAGTGAGACCTGGAGGGGGGTGATGGGGAGGAACAGCCTCCCCGATCTGAATCCGAGTGGTGTTTTGTAATTGGACTTCTGTGCTAGTCACAGTTTGTCCATAACGAACACCATGTTCGAACACAGGGATGTCCATAAGTGCACTTGGCACCAGGACACCCTAGGCCAGAGGTCGATAATCGACTTCATTGTCGTATCTTCAGACCTTCAACCACATGTTTTGGACACTTGGGTGAAGAGAGGGGCAGAGCTGTCAACCGATCACCACCTGGTAGTGAGTTGGATCCGCTGGCAAAGGAGGAAACCGGACAGACTCGGCAGGCCCAAATGTGTTGTGAGGGTCTGTTGGGAACGTCTGGCAGAACCCGATGTCAACGCGGTCTTTAACTCTCACCTCCGGGAGAGCTTCTCCCAGATCCCGGGGGAGGCTGGGGACATTGAGTCCGAGTGGACCATGTTCTCCACCTCCATTGTCGAAGCGGCTGCTCGGAGCTGTGGTTGCAGGGTCTCCGGTGCCTGTCGGGGCAGCAATCCCCAAACCCGGTGGTGGACCCCAGAAGTAAGGGATGCCGTCAAGCTGAAGAAGGAGTCTTATTGAGCCTTGTCAGCTCATAGGACTCCTGAGGCAGCTGATGGGTACCGGAAGGTAAAGCGTGCTGTGGCCCGAGCGGTTGTGGAGGCAAAAACTCGGGTCTGGGTGGAGTTTGGGGAGGCCATGGAGGAGGACTATCGGTCGGCCTCGAGGAAATTCTGGCAAACCATCCAGCGCCTCAGGAGGGGAAAGCAGTTCCCCACCAACACTGTTTACAGTGGAAGTGGGGAGCTGCTGACCTCGACTGGGGATGTTGTCGGACGGTGGAAGGAATACTTCGAGGACCTCCTCAATCCCACTGTCACGTCTTCCATGGAGGAAGCAGAGGCTGAGGTCTCAGAGGTGGACTTGTCCATCACCCAAGCTGAAGTCACCAAGGTGGTTGGACAGCTCCTCGGTGGCAGGGCACCGGGGGTGGATGAGATTCGCCCTGAGTACCTTAAGTCTCTGGATGTGCAGGGACTGTCTTGGTTGACACGTCTCTATAACATCGCGTGGTGGTCGGGGACAGTACCTCTGGATTGGCAAACCGGGGTGGTGGTCCCCCTATTTAAGAAGGGGGACCGGAGGATGTGCTCCAACTATAGGGGGATCACACTCCTCAGCCTCCCGGGGAAAGTCTATTCCAGGGTACTGGAGAGGAGGATCTGACCGATAGTCGAACCTCGGATCCAGGAGGAACAATGCGGTTTTCGTCCTGGTCGCGGAACACTGGACCAGCTCTATATCCTCCATCGGGTGCTCGAGGGTTCATGGGAGTTCGCCCAACCAGTCCACATGTGTTTTGTGGATTTGGAGAAGGCATTCGACCGTGTCCCTCGTGATATCCTTTGGGGGGTGCTTCGGGAGTATGGGGTCCGGGGCCCTCTGTTAAGGGCAGTTCGGTCCTTGTATGACCGAAGCAGGAGCCTGGTTCGCATTGCCGGCAGTAAGTCAGACCTGTTTCAGGTGCATGTTGGACTCCGGCAGGGATGCCCTTTGTCACCGGTTCTGTTCATAATTTTTTATGGACAGAATTTCTAGGCACAGCCAGGGGCCGGAGGGGGTCCGGTTTGGGGACCACAGGATTTCGTCTCTGCTTTTTGCAGATGATGTTGTCCTGTTGGCCTCATCGAACCTGGACCTTCAGCGTGCACTGGGGCGGTTTGCAGCCGAGTGTGAAGCGAGCGGGATGAGGATCAGCACCTCCAAATTCGAGGCTGTGGTTCTCGACCGGAAAAAGGTGGTGTGCCCTCTCCGGGTCGGTGGGCAGTCTTTGCCAAAGTGGAGGAGTTTAAGTATCTTGGGGTCTTGTTCACGAGTGAGGGAAGAATGGAGCGTGAGATTGACAGACGGATCGGTGCAGCATCTGCAGTGATGCAGTCGTTGTACCGGTCTGTTGTGGTGAAGAAGGAACTGAGCCGAGAGGCAAAGCTCTCGATTTACCGCTCAATCTACGTTCCTACCCTCACCTATGGTCATGAGCTTTGGGTCATGACTGAAAGGACAAGATCCTGGATACAAGTGGTCGAAATGAGTTTCCTCCGTCGGGTGGCTGGGCGCACCCTTAGGGATAGGGTGAGGAGCTCAGTCACCAGGGAGGAGCTCGGAGTAGAGCCGCTGCTCCTCCGCGTCGAGAGGGGCCGGCTGAGGTGGCTCAGGCATCTGTTTAGCATGCCTCCTGGACGCCTCCCTGGGGAGGTGTTCCGGGCATGTCCCACCGGGAGGAGACCTGGGGGAAGACCCAGGACACGCTGGAGAGACTATGTCTGTGGGCTGGACTGGGAACGCCTCGGGATCCCCCCGGAAGAGCTGGAGGAGGAGTCTGGGAGAGGGAAGTCTGGGCATCCCTGCTGAGACTGTTACCCCCGCGACCCGGCCCCGGATAAAGCAGAGGATAATGAATGAATGAATGAAAGAATAGAATAGAATAGAATAGAATAGAATAGAATAGAATAGAATAGAATAGAATAGAATAGAATAGAACTTTATTTTCACTGTTTCAGGAACAATGAAAATCCGTTTTGCAGCTCTGTCTCTGAAAAATATCACAAAAACTGTACCAACAAATAATAATAATATACAAAATTACAAAGAAATACTACACTGTAGAAAAGCAAAAAAAAAAACAAAAAAAACCCAAACAAACAAAAACGTATTATTCCAGCTGCTGGGGTGCCAAAAAATACTTTTAAATAATAGAAAATAATCATCTCATAAAAATACAGTAATTTTCCATGATTAAAATACAGTTTTTTGCCCAAACTTTACATGAGATTTTGTTTTGTTTTTTTGTTGTTGTTGACTTTTTAATGTTTAATAAAGAATATTTACATGTATTAAAATGATCAAATTACAGATAAATATAAACATATATATATATATATATATATATATATATATATATATATATATATATATATATATATATATATAGATAGATAGATAGATATATATAGATAGATATATATAGATATAGATATGTATAATTTTCAGTGAGACTCAGTTGTCCAATCCACTGATAAAAACTGTATTTGGACAGTTTATCAGTGCTTATACATGTTATACATTCACAAAAATACATTTATTCAACATTTTTGTTGTGAAACCTCCTGTAATTACACAAGATATTTGTCAATTAACAAACAAGTCTGGTTAAACTTACAGAACAAATACTTCTTTTACAGTTAATTGTCAGTAATTTTATCTCAATTTTATTTATTTATTTATTTATTTTTACAATAGTAAACTTTAAATTAACAGTTTAATCTTATAAATACAAAAGAAGCATTTGTGAAAGTCCGATACATTTGTAAATGTATTTTAACTGAATTTTTTCTGTGAAAAAAGAAAAAAAAATATTTAAAAAAAAAAAGGGAATTTTATGGTTATTCACAGTTACAGTTTTTTCATGTTATTTTCCATTTCACATGTAAAATCAAAGTCTATTTTTTTTTCATTTCATTGATATATTCCTGTATCATAAAATAATAACTGAACCTCTGTGTCAGTGATCAGCTGTTTTTGTCTCCACAGCGCCTCTGAATGTGAGTCCAAACTGGTCCCAGTTCTTCAAAGACCAGTCGGTGTCTCTGAGCTGTGAGGACGATGGACCTGGATGGACTCTGAGGAGGAACACCAGCAGAGAGACCAGGACTCGGTGTGACCTTTGGGGAGAAGAGACTGGACCGTCCTGTACCGTGGCCTACGTCGACCCTCTGGACAGTGGTGTGTACTGGTGTGAGTCCTCAGAGGGACAGACCAGGACCAGCATCAACATCAGCGTGACTGGTAAGAACAGACTGTGGTGTCGGAGCTGCTGAAGCCCAGAGGAAACACATCCAGACTGAAGTCAGGGCCTGGTTCACACCTGCGTGAACCTGTGTGTCTGTGTCCAGGTGGACCGCTGGTCCTGCACAGTCCTGTCCTCCCTGTGATGGAGGGACTGGAAGTGTCTCTACACTGTCAGACACGCACTTCCTCCATGGATGGATAATAGATAGATGATGGATGGATAGATGGATGAATGAATATCTGGATGGATGGATGGATGGATGAATGGATGGATAAGTGGATGACAGATGATGGATGGATAGATGGATGAATGAATATCTGGATGGATGAATGGATGGATGGATGAATGGATGGATAAGTGGATGACAGACGATGGATGGATAGATGGATGAATGAATATCTGGATGGATGGATGGATGACAGATGATGGATGGATGACATTAATAGTATTTATTACAATAAAATGATCTGAGTTTAATCTCTCAGTCTCTGACTCTTATGAGTTTTTCCTCATATTTATATAATACAGTATGAACAGAAAATATCCATGTTTTATTTCTTGTACTTTTAATCAGAAAACTGATTAATTGAATTATTCTTCAAGAATATCTGAGGTTTTTGAACTGAGTTGTTTTATTTTTTATTGTTGAGTTTGATTAAACTGAGCCCAGTCACAAACACTTCTGTCATAATTCCAAACCCATGTGGTACTGGTCATATTTAAAGGGGTTTCCTTTGTCTGTATAGACCTGATGACTCACTCCATGTGACCTCTGACCTTCACACTGATCTGGTTATCACGGTAACAGCAAAAAAAACAACAATGAAAAAAATGAAGAAAAAAAAAAAGGAAGCAGCTCAGAAAGTGGAGAATAAAGAAAAGCAGAAGTTTGTGTTAGTTCCTGTTCAGACGACATGAAGACTCGGTGTGTGTTCCATCGTCTCGGTGAGTCCAACCATCAAACACTGGCCTGATCGATCACTGATCGGACCCATGGGTTCCTGATCAGGTCCACTTGAACAGGATGAGGTCAAAGGTCAACGTTCAGACGGAAAGGAGCAGTTTGATCCTGGGTTTGATGTGTCGACTGGAACTGACCTTAAAGGCGTTTCCATGGCGCCAGACGACAACACACAAACAGCTGATTGGACCGATGATTGATCTGTATTGATTAGAAGTCAAACATTATTAGTGTTGATTGGTTCCATTAGAGTCAGTTTGAACATTTGGATCAAAGAAGTCCATCTGTCCTTCAGAAGTGTTCAACTGAACCTTCTGCTGTGGAGTTGAATGACAGCTGTCAATCAAACAAAGGTCTGTTTAGTCTGGATTAACTGGTCTGTTTAGTCTGGATTAACTGGTCTGTTTAGTCTGGTTTAACTGGTCTGTTTAGTCTGGTTAAACTGGTCTGTTTAGCCTGGTTTAACTGGTCTGTTTAGTCTGGATTACCTGGTCTGTTTAGTCTGGTTAAACTGGTCTGTTTAGTCTGGTTTAACTGGTCTGTTTAGCCTGGTTTAACTGGTGTGTTTAGTATGGATTAACTGGTCTGTGTAGTCTGTTTAAACTGGTCTTTTTAGTCTGTTTAAACTGGTCTGTTTAGTCTGGTTTAACTGGTCTGTTTAGCCTGGTTTAACTGGTGTGTTTAGTATGGATTAACTGGTCTGTGTAGTCTGGTTAAACTGGTCTGTTTAGTCTAGTTAAACTGGTCTCTGGTGGGTCTGTTTAGTCTGGATTAACTGGTCTGTTTAGTCTGGTTAAACCGGTCTGTTTAGTCTGGATTAACCGGTCTGTTTAGTCTGGATTAACTGGTCTGTTTAGTCTGGTTAAACCGGTCTGTTTAGTCTGGATTAACTGGTCTGTTTAGTCTGGTTAAACTGGTCTGTTTAGTCTAGTTAAACTGGTCTCTGGTGGGTCTGTTTAGTCTGGATTAACTGGTCTGTTTAGTCTGGTTAAACCGGTCTGTTTAGTCTGGATTAACCGGTCTGTTTAGTCTGGATTAACTGGTCTGTTTAGTCTGGATTAACTGGTCTGTTTAGTCTGGTTTAACTGGTCTGTTTAGTCTGGTTTAACTGGTATCTGGTAGGTCTGTTTAGTCTGGTTAAACTGGTCTGTTTAGTCTGGTTAAACTGGTCTCTGGTAGGTCTATTTAGTCTAGTTAAACTGGTCTGTTTAGTCTGGTTAAACTGGTCTCTGGTAGGTCTTTTTAGTCTAGTTAAACTGGTCTGTTTAGTCTGGTTAAACTGGTCTCTGGTAGGTCTGTTTAGTCTAGTTAAACTGGTCTGTTTAGTCTGGTTAAACTGGTCTGTTTAGTCTGGTTAAACTGGTCTTTTTAGTCTGGTTAAACTGGTCTCTGATAGGTCTGTTTAGTCTGGTTAAACTGGTCTGTTTAGTCTGGTTAAACTGCTCTCTGACGAGTCTGTTTAGTCTGGTTAAAGTGGTCTGTTTGGTCTGGTTAAACTGGTCTCTGGTGGGTCTGTTTAGTCTGGTTAAAGTGATCCGTTTAGTCTGGTTAAAGTGGTCTCTGGTGGGTCTGTTTAGTCTGGATTAACTGGTCTGTTTAGTCTGGTTAAACCGGTCTGTTTAGTCTGGATTAACTGGTCTGTTTAGTCTGGATTAACTGGTCTGTTTAGTCTGGTTTAACTGGTCTCTGGTAGGTATTTTTAGTCTGGTTTAACTGGTGTGTTTAGTCTGGTTAAACTGGTCTCCGGTAGGTCTGTTTAGTCTAGTTAAACTGGTCTTTTTAGTATGGTTAAACTGGTCTCTGGTGAGTCTGTTTAGTCTGGTTTAGCTGGTCTGTTCAGTCTGGTTAAAGTGGTCTCTGGTAGGTATGTTTAGTCTAGTTAAACTGGTCTGTTCAGTCTAGTTAAACTGGTCTCTGGTGAGTCTGATTAGTCTGGTTTAAATGGTCTGTTTAGTCTGGTTAAAATGGTCTGTTTAGTCTTTTTGACTGGTCTCTGGTGGGTCTGTTTAGTCTGGTTAAACTGGTCTCTGGTGGGTCTGTTTAGTCTGGATTAACTCGTCTGTTTAGTCTGGTTAAACTGGTCTGTTTAGTCTGGATTAACTGGTCTGTTTAGTCTGGATTAACTGGTCTGTTTAGTCTGGATTAACTGGTCTCTGGTAGGTCTCTTTAGTCTGGTTTAACTGGTCTGTTTAGTCTTGTTAAACTGCTCTTTTTAGTCTGGTTAAACTGATCTCTGGTAGGTCTGTTTAGTCTAGTTAAACTGGTCTGTTTAGTCTAGTTAAACTGGTCTGTCTAGTCTGGTTAAACTGGTCTGTTTAGTCTGGTTTAACCGGTCTTTTTAGTCTGGTTTCAACTGGTCTCTGGTGGGTCTGTTTAGTCTGGTTAAACTGGTCTGTTTAGTCTGGTTTAACTGGTCTCTGGTGGGTCTGTTTAGTCTGGTTTAACTGGTCTCTGGTGGGTCATTTTAGTCTGGTTAAACTGGTCTTTTTAGTCCAGTTAAACTGGTCTGTGGTGGGTCATTTTAGTCTGGTTAAACTGGTCTTTTTAGTCTGGTTAAACTGGTCTGTGGTGGGTCTTTTTAGTCTGTTAGTCTGGTTTAGCTGGTCTCTGGTGGGTCATTTTAGTCTGGTTAAACTGGTCTTTTTAGTCTGGTTAAACTGGTCTCTGGTGGGTCATTTTAATCTGGTTAAACTGGTCTGTTTGGTCTGGTTAAACTGGTCACTGTCTGTCTGTCCACTTCCTTAAACTGACTCTGGATCAGATTAAGTTGTTTTTTTGTTCAGACTGAACTCTGTCTCACAAACATGTCCAACCAGACACCATTAGTGAAGGAAGATGCTCCACTGTGGACAACAGAGGACAACCACAACACTGGGGTCATTGGACACTGTTGGTTTGGGTTGACCTCTGACCTGTGTCCTCTGACCTCTGACCTGTGTCCTCTGACCTGTGTCCTCTGTCCTCTGACCTGTGTCCTCTGACCTGTGTCCTCTGACCTGTGTCCTCTGTCCTCTGACCTGTGTCCTCTGTCCTCTTCAGGTGTCTGTGTCCTGCTGCTGTCTGGACTGACTGTTTCTTCAGGTGAGATGATGAATTCAACCAATCAGACTCAATAACAGTTGGACATTTGGTCCATGTGTCTTTAACCTGTTGAATGTGTTGACGCTGTCCAGTCTCTGTGGACGTCTTTCCAAACGTTCAGCAGTTCTTCAGAGGAGACAGTTTGTCTGTGGGTTGTGCAGATGTTCAGACAGATGGATGGACAGTGAAGAGGACACTGACGAACGGAAACACTGGGACATGTGCAGAGTTTGGAAGGATAGACGGGTCATTCTGCGTTGTCAATGGTCTCACACTAGGGGCCAGTGGAGTTTACTGGTGTGAGACCAGTTCAGGACAGCAGAGTGACCAGGTGTCCATCACTGTAACAGGTGAATAAACTGAGCTGTGATTGGTTGAAGTGTGTCTCTAACAGGATTGGTGGTTCCTGAGGGAAGTCCAGCTTTAACTGGAGGTTTCCAGTGTGGCCTTGTGGGTAGCAGGTTCTGTTCCAGACAGTGGACGTGGACCACAGCTCAGTCTGACCACCAATCAGCTCTCTGTATAGTTGGTGTGAGGACAGTGGGCGGAGTCACACACATATTAGCTGTAGATGAGGACATCCCATATTCATCTAGTTTCAGATGTGGACACAGTTCAATGCTGAAGTCCCCCTTATGACCTTAGATCAGAACCACTGTTGGGAGTCCACTTCATGTGTGTGTCCTTTGTCTTTATTTGTGTCTCTGCTCTCATTTGTCCAACTCTGCTTGTATTTAACAGATATTTCTGTAATCTTGGACATCCCTGCACTTCCTGAGGAGACAGGAAGTGATGTCACTCTGCGCTGTAGAGTCAGAGATGGTTCAACAGTGAAAGCTGAGTTTATAAAAAACAGTCGGACACTCACATCTGTCCCAGTAGAAGAGTGGACCATCTCTGTAGACCACCTGTCTGATGCAGACCAGTACTCCTGTTATGTTCCATTGGTTGGTGAATCTCCATCGAGCAGCCTGAGGGTCAAAGGTGAGGACTGTGACATCACTTCCTGTTCATAAAGTACACATTACAGACAGAACATATGTAGGTCCCCTGGTGGACACTCATAGTACTGCAGTTCAACATTTTCACCACAATCAAACGTCTCCATCGTATGTTTCTATAAACACAGATCAAACCAACAGATAGAACATGGATCTTCAAATCTCTGGTCACATGTTCCATCTGTAAAGTTGGTTTCAGATTTGACAGCTCTTACAGCGGTTTGGTTTCTGATCCAGGATTCAGTTGAACTGAATTCATGTAGATCATGAACATATAAAGTCAAACCAAAGTGGTCCCAGTATAGATCCTTGTGGAACACCGGTCCATGTGTCTACATCAGTGCATTTCTAGACTGTCTTCTGTCTGTTATGAATGAGTGTAAATGTTGGACTTCCTGTTGGGTTCAGGGTTTGTTTCCACAGACGTTGTTCTTCATCTGGACCTGATCCATGGAACCAAACTTCTACGTCAACGTCAAATGAACTGAGACTGAAGACGATGTTCTGTTGTCTCCCAGAGTTTCCACTACCACTGATCCTACAACTTCATCCTCTGATCCTGGTTCCTCCCTAGGTTCAGGTTCTCTCTCTGGAACCACCATCTCGGTCATCATAGCTGTGGTCTCACTGGTTGTCCTGGTTCTGATTCTGGTTCTGCTGCTGTGGAAGAAACACAAAGGTGATGAACTGTCTCAACCAGACGTTAAATGTTTCATAAATGTCCCAGAGGTTTTGGTTCAGGTTAGTTTTAAGGGTCCAGTGTTCTGGTCCTGGTCCAGTGTTTTGGTCCTGGTCCCGGTCCTGGTTCACAGTGTAGTTCTGATGTGACTCCTCCTCTTCTTGCGTCTCAGGTGACAGTGACTCCTCCCCTCCTGTAGATGTCACGTATGCTGATGTCACCATCGCTCAGGCAGCCAATAGGAGAGGTAGGAGACACACCTGCACCTGAACCAGGTTCACTTAGATCCATGTGACCCGTTACCATGGTGATGTGTTTGTTTGACAGATAAACATCATGGAGAGGCTGAGACAGTGTACGCTGGAATCAAAACAAACACTGAAGGTAAACAAACAAATAAATAAATACATAAACCAACGACATTGTAGACTGTCACCATAAGGAACTGGACCTGATATGACTCAGCTTGTCCCAGTTCTGACCACGAGGAACATAAATGATGTTGAATGTAAAGTCCAGTAGCTGCTGTGTCTGGTACCAACGTCAGGGAGGCTGAGAATCCTCTGGGTGATGGATTAGAAAGTGTAGGGGAGTGGTTCCGACACAACAGGCTCTCAGTGCGTTTGGTCGTTCGTAGAAAGACGAACAAATCCTTGTTGTTGGAAGTGAAACGGTATCTGCGACTTCTGTTGGAATAATATGGCAGCAGTCGTCCTCTGGTGGGTCTTCAAGTCGCTCCAACCTGCTGATGATGCAAAGGAACATCATCAGTTCTATGAAATCCATCTGCTCTAACTGTTGTTGGTGATGAAACCATGGATGTGTTTGCAGATGCTCCTGGTCTGAGTCCAAGTGAAACCAGTCGGTAACTTTACCTAAAACCTTACGTGTCCACATACGTTAGACACTTTTACACAGATCCCGGAATAAAGGTCAGATGCTGATCTCACCTTTTTTTCCTTTTTTCCAATCGAAGGGGCGGGGACACAGCGGATAGTGGGACGTATCACTTCAGGGTCAGAAATAGCCCAAGCATAGCAGTGTTGCTAACCTCTCCAGAGTCAGTGTGTGTTTCACCGTTCCACAAATGTTAGCATAGATAGAGTCCTCCGCTAGAAGTGACCACAGCTGGTGGATCTGGGCGTGTCCCCAGTCCCACATCTGTCTGAAGGTGTTGATTTGTTTACTGTTAACGGCCCACGCTAATTTTTAAATCCCCCCGGTGTGGGAGAGGCAGCGGGTGGATACAAAGGCACTGGCATGGATTCCGTGGCAGTTGCCCCAAGTACTGTGGCTTCGTGCCACGGGTGAAAATACCTTGTTGCTTCAGCACCAGTGGCATCTAGCCGCGGCACCATGAGCACAAAGCCGTGGTACGTATGTTGGTATGTAGCCACGGCACCATTAGCATGAAGCTGTGGATCGAAGTGGTTTATTATGGAGTGAATAATTTTGACCTGTTTCAGGAGCTGAGGACGTCACCTACAGTCACGTCGTCATCAAAGGTCAGAGGTCATCCAGACGGAACCATGGTAACTGTGGCAACATTTTCTACGTCTTTTACCAGGGTTTTGTGGCATTTCGTTTTTGTTGTAAAAGTCTTTTTCGTGTTTTTCGCAGCTCAGTCATCTGATCCTGACGTGGTTTATTCATCGGTCAGACCAAGAAACACATGACCAGGAACACACAGCAGGTTACCACGGTAACCAACATCCATGTGTTTCATTCCTTAACCAGGAAATGTAGATCAGCTGGTGGGTGGAGCCGTCTGTTTTATTGGTGCAGAGCTGTGGATGTTCACTTTTGTTCCGTTGTATTTAATAGATGTGTTTTGTTTCTTTGCTCCACACTGCGCTCTGGTGGTGACGTCATGTATTAAATTAAACTGGACTGAATCCTGTTTCCTGTTCCGACCTTTTGTGTGCGACTTTTTCCATTGTTTCCAAACTGTCGGACTCTTCGACTCACCCACCCACGTTTATCCATGTCTTCGTCTAAAGTCATTATTTATGTCGAAAAGTCTGGAAATATCACAAAATCTTCGATTCTTACAAGAAATTGAAGATTTAATCAACATCATTTTATGACTTCTTTAAAAAAAAAATAAATGCGATAATTATATTAATGCAAAACACAGCTTTTCTTTGATTTCTGGTCAAATGTTTTTTTTCTTACTAAAAATACAACTTGTTTGATGTATTTTGTTGCATATTTTCCATTATTTTCAACTGGCCTTTGTGTTTTTGTCCTAAATTCAGTTGGCCTTCACTCAGATGTTGAACCGGTCTGGGACCCAGGTTCTGGGTCATGACTTACCACTTAAGAAAGTCGGACCCACACGAGTCATTTTTTTAACTAGTAACGACTCAGCAGACTTTGGTACATTTGAACAAATTTGGGTTTAGTTCAATAGTTTAGTTCAAGAGTTAGTTTAGTTTATTTAATTTGGTTTAGTTCAATTGTTTAGTTTAGTTCAATAGTTAGTTTAGTTTATTTAGTTTAGTTCAGTAGTTAGTTTATTTAGTTTAGTTCAATAGTTTAGTTACTTTAGTTTGGTTCAATAGTTACTGTAGTTTTATTGAATTAAGTTTCAATAAACAGGTTTTTGGTCGTTCTTCACACAGCGTCTCCTGTTTTGTGTTTTTTATGTCAATCAGGGACATTTTCTGTCAGTTCATTATTTTATTGTAAATATTGAAGTTTCAACTCTGACTTTGATCAACCTTAAAGGAAACTTCTCTCTGCCAACAGCAGCAGCATCATGGGTAATTTATTGTTTAGAGCACAACAGGAAAGTCCAGTTTACGAAACATCCTCATGAACGACAGCAGCTCCACCCCTTTTGGTTTCAACATTTAGCCATTGTTCCATATTCATGAAGCAATGGATTTCAATGCAGTTCCTCATTCAACAACTATATACGTCTGTAATAAAAATAAGAAAGAGGAACTGTGTTCATAAAGACGATCAGCATCAGAACAACATGAAGAACCCATCTGTTCTGTTGGGTGAGTTCAGACAGGCAGTCATGCATTCATTTGTTGATTTATTTTTTCATTCATCCATTCGTTATTTCATTCATTTGTTCATTTGTTTGTTTGTTCATTCGTTCATTCGTTCACTCGTTCATTCATTCGATCATTCATTCATTCATTCATTCATCTTCCAGTCCTGTCATCTGTCTTATCTTTAAACCCATTGTTCTTGTATAAAGGAGTTGATCGTCAGCGTACGATGTGATTTTGTTGATGTTTGACCTTTGAACGTCACATCAGCTGTTGAATGATGTGGGCTAAACTGGTCCTGGACCGTGTGGGTCCACATGGGTCCACCTCACATCCACTGGTCTGTTTGGGTGGTTGGACTCTCTGATGCTTTACAAACAGACTGAAGAACGAGGAGAACAGGAAATTGAACCAAGGCCTCACACTCAGCTTTCAACTGTCAGTGTTCGACCACAGGAAGTTTCAGCCGCTAACGTCAAAACCACAGCGTTGTCTTTGGTCGGAGACGAACGGAGGAAGACCGAGATAGGTTTGAGGACTTTAGAACCAACTCAGGGTTCCTCAGGGTTCTGCAAATGTTGTCCCATACCCAGTAGAACATGTGGAAGCTCAGACCAGGAGAAAATGCGTCTGAATAGTCAAACTAGTGCAGATGTTTGACTTCCTGTTCCAGGAGGCGGAGCTCCAAAAAACACATGAGCCTGATGTCATCCAGTCCATGACGTCACTGTCTGTGGTCTCAGGTTTGTCCACCTCTGGACAATGTCCAACTGGTCACATCAATGACAGACACACAACTGTTGAGCCAGCACTATGACCTGTGTCCTCTGACCTGTGTCCTCTGACCTGTGTCCTCTGACCTGTGTCCTCTGACCTCTGACCTGTGTCCTCTGTCCTGTGTCCTCTGACCTGTGTCCTCTGACCTGTGTCCTCTGACCTCTGACCTCTGACCTGTGTCCTCTGACCTGTGTCCTCTGACCTCTGACCTGTGTCCTCTGTCCTGTGTCCTCTGACCTGTGTCCTCTGACCTCTGTCCTCTGACCTGTGTCCTCTGACCTGTGTTCTCTGACCTCTGACCTGTGTCCTCTGTCCTCTTCAGGTGTCTGTGTCCTGCTGCTGTCTGGACTGACTGTTTCTTCAGGTGAGATGATGAATTCAACCAATCAGACTCAATAACAGTTGGACATTTGGTCCATGTGTCTTTAACCTGTTGAATGTGTTGACTCTGTCCAGTCTCTGTGGAAGTCTTTCCAAACCGTCAGCAGTTCTTCAGAGGAGACAGTTTGTCTGTGAGTTGTGCAGATGTTCAGACAGATGGATGGACAGTGAAGAGGACACTGACGAATGGAAACACTGAGACATGTGCAGAGTTTGGAAGGATGGACGGGTCATTCTGCGTTGTCGATGGTCTCACGCCAGTGTCCAGTGGAGTTTACTGGTGTGAAACCAGTTCAGGACAGCAGAGTGACCAGGTGTCCATCACTGTAACAGGTGAATAAACTGAGCTGTGATTGGGTGAAGTGTGTCTCTAACAGGATTGGTGGTTCCTGAGGGAAGTCCAGCTTTAACTGGAGGTTTCCAGTGTGGCCTTGTGGGTAGCAGGTTCTGTTCCAGACAGTGGACCAAGGTTATAATAGTTTGGGATTTTTAATTATAGTTTAGTTTTAATTAGTTTTGACTTGTTTTCTCTAATTCAGTTAGTTTTAATTAGTTTTTAGAGCAGGTTTGCTAGTTTTTATTCGTTGTCGTTTTTTTTCTGAATGCATAGTTTTAGTTCAGTTTAATTTTAGTATTTTTGGTAGTAGTAGTTTTGGATTTTTAATTATAGTTTAGTTTTAATTAGTTTTTAGTACATGTTTGCTAGTTTTTATTAGTTATCGTTTTTTTCTGAATGCTTAGTTTTAGTTGTAGTTTAGTTTAGTTTTAGTATTAGTTTTAGTTATTTCATATATTTTATCTTCCTCACTATTCTATTCAAAGAAATTAGTGAGGCATGGATCAGCAGGTTACCCTGGACACTTTATTTGGGGGTGGGGTTAGGGCGGCTCATTGACTGAGCAGAGACACAAACACATGTACAGTACGATGTAAAAATTCACTATAGCAGGTTGGGGGTGGGGGGGGGGGGGCGATCCATACACAATGTCACTTATGTGAAAACAATGCGAAGATGTGCAAAGCGTGAGAGGAAATGCACAAAGCAGCCAGCAGTAAACCAGACAGAAACATATTGTGGCATGTTTGCCGCAGTGCATTATGGGTAGTGGGTATTTTGTTGTAAATGTGTTATTTTTATGTGCAAGAATTCAGCGGGTTGTTGTGTTAGTACTAGTTTTGACTTAGTATGTGTATGGAAATGTTTATTGGCCTTTTTGTGTATTTTTTTTTATATTTTTGTAATTTCTAAAGTTGCACCCTGAGTGAGAGCCATAGGCAGAGCAATGGCTATCCTGTTGTGCTTCTTCAAACATGTTTTTCCCTATTTATCAAAGCAAAAGCATTACATATGTCCAGACTAGACACTGAACTAAATTTCTGCTAAGCTTCCACCTGTGCTAAAATATATAAACCAGCAAACCAGCAGTAAACCAAATAGAAACAAATATAAACCAGACAGAAATGTATATAAACCAGCAGTAAACCCTATACAAATGTATATAAACCGTATAAAAATGTACATAAACCACTTATAAACATATATAACCCAGTTCAGCAGCAGTATAAACCACACACCTTAGCAGATATCTCATCTCTTATAATGTTAAAAAAAAACGCTTGATGTTACCAGCTACAGCTAGCTGAATTAAAATGAAGCAAAGTTGGCTAATAATGGAACTGTAGATGATTAACAGGTTCCATCCCGCTGTCATTGGATTAGTTTTCCTCCTCTTTTCTCCTCTTCTAAACTGTGCAGTTCAGGCCTTGGAAGGCCTTTTCATGGTGATAAACTCTCCAGTCTTTACCTGGATGCTAGTTCAACTGTTGTAATTATCCAAATTACGTCCAAAAATAACGAAGCGAGACTCTCGGTTTAAAAATACACATTCATTTTACTGTGTGTGGAAACTTGAAAAACACACACAACTTTCTCACAACTTGTGGCATACATACATCTGCTTCTGTGAAAATTTCCTATGCTTCTTGGGTAATGCTAAGCCTCATGGGAAATGTAGTTATCTTAATCTTAGCATTCACTATGGCTTATTTTAGCTCAATTTTTAACATAAATCACAAATGAAATATACTGTATATTTTACTCAGAAATAAATGAACATGAAATTGCATATGCATCATGAAACCATAATAAATCCAAACACAAATCACTTGTACCCTTTCTTTCCCAGATAAAGTCACAACATCAACACCTGTCTGACTCTGTCATTCAGCTCCACTCTGTCTCTGTCACTCACACACACACTGAACAAAAAAACAAACAAACAAACAAACAAAAAACCCGACCCCACGCATCACTGAAGTAAATCCCAGACAGGACTGTGCTACTGTGTCCCAGCTTTAGTCTGTATGTTCCAGGTAGAGTGGGGACCAGAAGACGACTGGAAACCACCAGTGACCAGACATGATGGACTGTGAAGTGTCATATGGTGCCAACAGCTAAAACTGCTGGAGCGAAATAAATACATTTGATATCAATCCGACATTGACAAAGACGAAAACGAAGGGAATTTTATCCATAATTTTTATACGTTTTATTTAGTTTCGTGAGCACACAATACAGTCTCAGTTAGTTATCGTTTTTTCTTTTAATTAGAGTTTTTATTTACTTCAGTTAACGAAAATGTTTTTTCAATTTTAGTATTTGTCATTTCGTTGGTTTTCGTTAACAATTATAACCTTGCAGTGGACGTGGACCACAGCTCAGTCTGACCACCAATCAGCTCTCTGTATAGTTGGTGTGAGGACAGTGGGCGGAGTCACACACATATTAGCTGTAGATGAGGACATCCCATATTCATCTAGTTTCAGATGTGGACACAGTTCAATGTTGAAGTCCCCCTTATGACCTTAGATCAGAACCACTGTTGGGAGTCCACTTCATGTGTGTGTCCTTTTTCTTTATTTGTGTCTCTGCTCTCATTTGTCCAACTCTGCTTGTATTTAACAGATTTTTATGTAATCTTGGAGATCCCTGCACTTCCTGTGGAGACAGGAAGTGATGTCACTCTGCGCTGTAGAGTCAGAGGTGGTTCAACAGTGAAAGCTGAGTTTATAAAAAACAGTCGGATACTCACACCTGTCCCAGTAGAAGAGTTGACCATCCCTGTAGACCACCTGTCTGATGAAGACCAGTACTCCTGTTATGTTCCATTGGCTGGTGAATCTCCATCGAGCAGCCTGAGGGTCAAAGGTGAGGACTGTGACATCACTTCCTGTTCATAAAGTACACATTACAGACAGAACATATGTAGGTCCCCTGGTGGACACTCATAGTACTGCAGTTCAACATTTTCACCACAATCAAACGTCTCCATCGTATGTTTCTATAAACACAGATCAAACCAATAGATATGTAGCCGGATGACGGTGGAGTGAGTGAACAGACTCAAAAACAGAATTATAAATTATATTATCTTCCTCTCCGTGTCAAACCAAATTCCTGAACAACCATGCTGATTGGTTGTTTAGCAGGTCAATGCCCGGACATCCTTTGCAAATGACATTTACGAAGACAGATGATCTTAAGGAATGAGCCTAATGGAACTTGCTTACACTTAGTGACTGTTGTCCTCTCAACATCTGTGTTTCATTATGTGCTCATCCAGAGGTGAAGATGAACCCAGAAACGAACAAAGGACTGAATGATAAAATCCCTATATGTGCCATGTTAATAATGTATTACATTATGTGTTAATGTTGATTAACTCAGCACGTTAACTCTTTTATGCATGTAATACTTAAGCCATTTGCCTGACCTGTGGTTTCACATGTGTGTGTCCTGATCATGTTCACGGTAAAGTATGTGAAAGTAAGAGTATCACTGCTTATAGCATGTCTGAATAATCATGCTATTATTTTACTGATGCTTAAGTGAGGTTACAGGTGATGTATAAAGTTTAAGTGATCTTATTTGAGGATCTTATTTGACGATGCAAAGTTTTCTTACAAGGCTAAGCCACAGTCCTCTCCCCCTCTGTCTTCCCAAGAGGGAAGAGAAACGTGATATTTTTGAATATTCACGAGGAGGCGTTTTCCCGCCGAAAACAGACAAAGAAGGCAACGCCCCAAGGCATCGATAACTCATCTATATGCACGAGGAAGGCGTGGCAAGCTGGTTTTTGGACAAACTATAAAAGTAAATGAAACCAACTTTTCAGCAGAGAGCTTTTTCCACCCTCGCTGCTCTCACCTACGCAAAGAGAAGAGCTATCTCCACCTCTTCTGAGCTCTCACCTAAGAGCAGAGAGCTTTCTCCAAGGAGTCTTGACCATCTCCTTGGCTCTCAGAGCTGTTCTATCCTCTAAGCTCTCCAAAGAGCTTTATCATCTTCGCTGTTCTCCACTTCTCCTGGTGAGCTTTCCAGAACCAGCCGCCAGAGCCAGCTGTGAACCTCCTCCAGCCAGCAGAACTTCAGAACTCCAGACCTTCAGGCCTCCAGCGCAAGCACGTCGCTTCACAGCCTGTTCCTGCTTCGAACTACGTCAGAAGACTTCATCCATCCGCCGTCAAGGCCGTGCCAGTTGCTGCATCCGCACCGCAACAACTTGTAAGAAAACTTGCTCCTGATTTATCTGAGTTGGTGTTATTCCAAGTTAAGTAGGTTTACCTCAACGTAACCTCACTAACATTATAATCTCTTGAATATAGCTGTCTGCCAACTTAATTTACATATTCTCCTGTCCATAATCTCCTGCTCCTTTTGTTGTATTTGTCTCTTGTCTTTATGTTATTTGTGTGTCTTAGTTTAGTTAATAAAGTATTTATATGTATATAAATCCATTGCCTCAGTTGTGCTTTGTGTACTGTTATTCACACATGGGTTCACTGTGCAGTCAACGAACTATCAACCTATGCAAGATTTCCAAATTATTGTTTTGAGTTGATTTAAGTTTGGTTATAAATCTATAATTAAATTAATCAATAAATCAACACTCAATTAATAAATAATTTGGTATCCTATTCTTGTTACAGATAGAACATGGATCTTCAAATCTTTGGTCACATGTTCCATCTGTAAAGTTGGTTTCAGATTTGACAGCTCTTACAGCGGTTTGGTTTCTGATCCAGGATTCAGTTGAATTGAATTCATGTAGATCATGAACATATAAAGTCAAACCAAAGTGGTCCCAGTATAGATCCTTGTGGAACACCGGTCCATGTGTCCACATCAGTGCATTTCTAGACTGTCTTCTGTCTGTTATGAATGAGTGTAAATGTTGGACTTCCTGTTGGGGTTTGTTCCAGTTCTGTCCAGACTGAACAGAACCATGTATCTGCAGCGATGCCCCAAACCAACTCCATATCAGAACATTCACACGTTGTTCTGTTTGTACAAGAATGTTGTGTTTTCAATCCTGTTTAGGTCCTGAAACATCAGATTAATTTTCCTAAAAGTACTAATTTGAATCCGCTTCATGGACTTTGACTCAGGTTCTATTGAATAAATGTGGAACAGACACCGTCATTTGTTGAGGATCCTGACAGGAACCTTTATGTGCAGATACAGAGCAGAGTTCTGCTGATCCTCAGAGTCTGTCAAACGTTCTACTGGTGCTGATTAATCCAACGCTGTGTTTGGTTCTGGATCCAGTTCTGATGAACCCGTGGACCTGATGGTAGATCAGGAACTGACACTGAACATCATGTTCTGTCGTCTCCTACAGTTTCTACCAGTGTCGGCTGCTCGTCTTTCAGACAGGGGAAGCTCAGTGTCGGCTTACATCAAAAAAAAAAAAAAAAAAAAAAAGTCAAGTTATTTAAACATAAATTCGTCCCTCCGTTCCTTTTTAAGAAAATGGTCATATCGTACCAAGTAAACAAGAAAACATTGAAATTATGTTAAATTGAAACAAGGAAGTACAATGAGTGTGTTTTATTTACAGTGCAAGAAATGAACAGTTAATTTGGTAGTGGTTTCTGTGATTTCACAGCAGAATGTGTGACGGTATTAAACTGAACTGTGTCAGTGAAGGAGCAGATCTGAAAACAGCTGTCAATCAAACAGGATTCAGCCTTTCGACTGATCATCCAATCAGCATGTGTAATCCTGGCGTCCAGCCTGGCTGAGCTCCGCCCACAGCTCCATTCACCCCCAGAGACACCCGGCGTCCGGGGGCAGGACAACATAGTGTCATTTATCCAATTACCGTCCAGTTTTGAGGCAATGAAAAAAACTGTTCCACTCAGTCCCATTGAAGTGCATGGACGCTGAGCGTCAACAGACAAATGCACTGAGCAGAGATGGAGGAGAAAACAGAGACACGGGAATGGAGGAGAAGTGAACAACATCCAGTCTGATGATTTGTGATAAAGCTGAATCTGAACGAATTAATCTGTGAGATGAACGTGTTCTAACACATTTGGATTCAATGAAATGTCAACACAACCGAACAGATTTAACCATTTAATTTGAGTAATTTTAGGGGAAGCTGGGCTTCCACTGCAGTCTGTGAGAAATCACCACTGGTTTCTACCACCACTACCTCTGTTCCTACAACTTCATCCTCTGATCCTGGTTCCTCTTCAGTTCCTGGTTCTTCAGATCCTGGTTCTTCAGATCCTGGTTCTTCAATGTCCATTGTGAGGCTGTTCCTCCACCTGCTGGTCGTGAGTCCGTACTGCGTCTCCACTGTCCTGATGGTGTCGATCTACCGTAAAAGGAACACAGGTTCTCATATGTTCTAGGTTCTTGTATGTTCTAGGTTCTCGTATGCTCTAAGTCCTCATATGTTCTAGGTTCTTGTATGTTCTAGGTCCTCATATATTGTAGGTCCTCATAAACTACCGGTCAAAAGTTTTAGAACACCCCAGTTTTTCCAGTTTTGTATTGAAATTCCAGCAGTTCCAGTCCAATGAACAGCTGGAAATGGTACAAAGGTAAGAATGAACTGCCAGAGGAAAAAAAAAAAAAAAAAAAGGTCAGGTTAAGCAAAACTGAAAAATAATGTACATTTCAGAATTATACAAAAAGGCGAACAAGAAATGGGTTAAAAACTTAAAGCAGTTCTGCAGCAGTGGAGGTTGATCAAGTCTGGAAAGTTGGTGGTTCAGTTCCTGCAGGTGTCCCAACGTTTGTGAATTCCTTCCACCCCCTGTGTCTGCAGAACAGGAGTGTGGAACACACTGTGGTACCAGACCCATGGAGCAGTACTGGAACAGGACTGGACTGAAGAAAGGAGTGTGTTACTGAAAAATGGAAAAGAGGAAAAGACAATTAATGATAGAAGAGAGACAGAGCATCAGAACACTGATAAATGTAGGTGTGTCCTCCAGAGAAATGTCCAAGAAAGTCCAGGTGTCAGTCAGTCCAGTTTCCTTCAGCATCCAAAGGCACTGAAACTGGACTGGAAATGCAGACAGAAGAGGTCTGGCAGTGACAGTGGTCGTAGTAAGACAGTCTGAGTTTCCAGTGGGAACAGCAGACTGAACAGATGCAGGTCAAACACTGGTCGTGAACACCTGGACCTGAGCTGTGTTTGACTCCGCCCACAGGAAGAAGAGCAGCCGTCGCCATGGAAACCAGGCAGCATCACGTCGGAGACGAAGACGAAGACGAAGACTACGACGACGTGGCTGCAGGCGTCGCCATTGAACACGACTTCTGAAGAGATGACGTCGACTTCGACACCGAAATATGTTTTTATTTCTAATTTTACACTTTTCATCTGAAAAAGATTCTGAAAAACAAGAGTTTTTTCTTTTCTATAAATGATGTGATTTCCAAACTGAACAGAATTAGTTTGTAAATAAATGTTTCATAAACTCTTTAATATTTTTAATCTGGTTTTATCTGATGGTGATGTTTTAAATATTAAACTTTACTCATTTATTCTCATTATTCTTTGTTTTGTTTTTTTACTCCACCTTTCTGTTCAGTTGGAGTAAATCCAGTCTAAACCCACTGGAGTTTGTGTTCCATTCTTCATCAGCTGAACTCAGATCTCAGTCTGTGTGTGTGTGTGTTCACTTAAGGCCTGTTTGGGTCCAATACTGTTCTGAACCTGTGGAAATGTGGGAGAGTGGACACTGAGAATCCATCCACCACACAGCTGTGGACCGTCCACTGGACGAGTGGACACAAGGACTATTGGACAGGTGGACACTAGGGTGGACACTGTAAAAGGACAGGACTATTGGACAGGTGGACACTAGGGTGGACACTGTAAAAGGACAGGACTATTGGACAGGTGGACACTAGGGTGGACACTAGAAAAGGACAGGACTATTGGACAGGTGGACACTAGGGTGGACACTAGAAAAGGACAGGACTATTGGACAGGTGGACACTAGGGTGGACACTGTAAAAGGACAGGACTATTGGACAGGTGGACACTAGGGTGGACACTAGAAAAGGACAGGACTATTGGACAGGTGGACACTAGGGTGGACACTGTAAAAGGACAGGACTATTGGACAGGTGGACACTAGGGTGGACACTGTAAAAGGACAGGACTATTGGACAGGTGGACACTAGGGTGGACACTAGAAAAGGACAGGACTATTGGACAGGTGGACACTAGGGTGGACACTGTAAAAGGACAGGACTATTGGACAGGTGGACACTAGGGTGGACACTAGAAAAGGACAGGACTATTGGACAGGTGGACACTAGGGTGGACACTGTAAAAGGACAGGACTATTGGACAGGTGGACACTAGGGTGGACACTGTAAAAGGACAGGACTATTGGACAGGTGGACACTAGGGTGGACACTGGAAAAGGACAGGACTATTGGACAGGTGGACACTAGAAAAGGACAGGACTATTGGACAGGTGGACACTAGGGTGGACACTGTAAAAGGACAGGACTATTGGATAGGTGGACACTAGGGTGGACACTAGAAAAGGACAGGACTATTGGACAGGTGGACACATGGGTGGACACTGTAAAAGGACAGGACTATTGGACAGGTGGACACTAGGGTGGACACTGTAAAAGGACAGGACTATTGGACAGGTGAACACTAGGGTGGACACTAGAAAAGGACAGGACTATTGGACAGGTGGACACTAGGGTGGACACTGTAAAAGGACAGGACTATTGGACAGGTGGACACTGTAAAAGGACAGTATTATTGGACAGGTGGACACTAGGGTGGACACTGTAAGAGGACAGGACTATAGGACAGGTGGACACTAGGGTGGACACTGTAAAAGGACAGGACTATTGGACAGGTGGACACTAGGGTGGACACTGTAAAAGGACAGGACTATTGGACAGGTGGACACTAGGGTGGACACTGGAAAAGGACAGGACTATTGGACAGGTGGACACTAGAAAAGGACAGGACTATTGGACAGGTGGACACTAGGGTGGACACTGTAAAAGGACAGGACTATTGGATAGGTGGACACTAGGGTGGACACTAGAAAAGGACAGGACTATTGGACAGGTGGACACTAGGGTGGACACTGTAAAAGGACAGGACTATTGGATAGGTGGACACTAGGGTGGACACTAGAAAAGGACAGGACTATTGGACAGGTGGACACACGGGTGGACACTGTAAAAGGACAGGACTATTGGACAGGTGGACACTAGGGTGGACACTGTAAAAGGACAGGACTATTGTACAGGTGAACACTAGGGTGGACACTAGAAAAGGACAGGACTATTGGACAGGTGGACACTAGGGTGGACACTGTAAAAGGACAGGACTATTGGACAGGTGGACACTAGGGTGGACACTGTAAAAGGACAGGACTATTGGACAGGTGGACACTAGAAAAGGACAGGACTATTGGACAGGTGGACACTAGGGTGGACACTGTAAAAGGACAGGACTATTGGACAGGTGGACACTAGAAAAGGACAGGACTATTGGACAGGTGGACACTAGGGTGGACACTGTAAAAGGACAGGACTATTGGACAGGTGGACACTAGGGTGGACACTGTAAAAGGACAGGACTATTGGACAGGTGGACACTAGGGTGGACACTGTAAAAGGACAGGACTATTGGACAGGTGGACACTAGAGTGGACACTGTAAAAGGACAGGACTATTGGACAGGTGGACACTAGGGTGGACACTGTAAAAGGACAGGACTATTGGACAGGTGGACACTAGAGTGGACACTGTAAAAGGACAGGACTATTGGACAGGTGGACACTAGGGTGGACACTGTAAAAGGACAGGACTATTGGACAGGTGGACACTAGGGTGGACACTGTAAAAGGACAGGACTATTGGACAGGTGGACACTAGAGTGGACACTGTAAAAGGACAGGACTATTGGACAGGTGGACACTAGGGTGGACACTAGAAAAGGACAGGACTGTTGGACAGGTGGACACTAGGGTGGACACTAGAAAAGGACAGGACTATTGGACAGGTGGACACAGGGTGTGAAGTGTCGTCTGTGATTCTGAAGGAGTTTGACCAACGTATGAACGAGTGGAAACGAAACCAACACAAGGAAATCTGGACGGAAATGACACGAACACAGACACAGATTTAAGATGACCTTTGACCTGCACTGTTTTTATTGGACTGTTCTGTCTTCTCTTTTCCTTCCTGTTCTTTTCTTTTTCTATCCTTCTTTTGTTCCTTTTCTTTTCCTCTTTTTTCCTTCTTTTTCTTTATTCTGTTCTTTCTTTTTTCCTTTCCTTTCCTTTTTCTTTTCTTTTTGTTCCTTTTCTTTTCCTTCCTTTTTCTTTTCTCTTCTTTACCTTTCCTTTTCTTTCCTTTCTTTCCTTTCTTTTCCTTTCCTTTCCTTTCCTTTCCTTTTCTTTTCTGTTCGTTCCTTTTCCTTTCCTTTTCTCTTCCTCTTTTTTTTCTTTCCCTTTCCTTTCCTCTTCCTTTCCTTTCCTTTCCTTTTCTTTTCTTTTCTTTCTTTTCTTTTTTTTTTCCTTTCCTTTTCCTTCTTTCCTTTCTTTCTCTTTCTTTCTTTCCTTTTTCTTTTTTCTTTTCCTTTTTTCTCTTTTTTTCTTTTCTTTCTTTCTTCTTTTTTCCTTTTTCTTCTTTTCCTTCCTTTCTTTCCTTTCCTTTCCTTTCCTTTCCTCTTCCTTTCCTTTCCTTTCCTTTTCTTTCCTTTCCTTTCCTTTTCCTCTTTTTCTTTTCTTTCCTTTTTATTTTCTCTTCTTTTCTTTTCTTTTCTTTCCCTTTCCTTTTCTTTTCCCACTTATGCCCTTTCTTTCCCTTTTCTTTTTCTCTTCTTTTCCTTTTTCTTTTCTTTGTCTTTTCTGTTCTGTTCTTTTCTTTTCTTTTTCTTTTTCTTTTCTTTCTTCTTTTCTTTTCTTTGTCTTTTCTTTTCATTTCTTTTCTTTTCATTTCTTTTCTTTTCTGTTCTTTTCTTTTCCTTTTCTTTTCTTTTCTTTAAGTGCATTATCAGAGCTACCATTACTCTGAATCATAAATCATACATTTTTAATCTCACAGCTTTTCCACTTTTAGTCGTTTCTTTTCACATGGAGAAAATCAGAGGAAACAAAACTGAAACACTACAGACACATGAAGACATTCGCTCCAGGTTTATCTGGAAATAATGGAATGGGAAAAATGGAAAACAGGAGGAATGTGTGGTACATGTTGTTACAGTTCAGAAGCTTCTGCTCCGCTGTTTGTTTGCTCTGACTTTTGTGGAGGTTTTGGTTCCATTTGCTGATTTGATGTTTTGTTAAGTTTTCCTACAATAAGGCTGAAACTCTGAGTATTATTGTGACATTATTGAGAAAAAAATATTGTGGAATAAATGTGAACCTTTCATGCAGTGTCTTGTGTTGAATTTATTGGAAAAATTGTGTAGTTTCAGAATTTAACATCCAAAAATGTGTATGACTTGTCCTTGTGTGACTTGTTGCATGATGTTTGCTGAAAAGTGGGCAAAAATTACCCTTTATCAATGACAAATGATTTGAAAACCCATATTAATCCTGTTGCTGCTTGTAAATGTTCACTGAACTTTCTTCCTTTTAACCTCAGAAGCAGAGCTTCTGGTCTGGCCTTTTGAATGAGGATCAGTTTCAGTGATTTCAGTTCAAAGTCAATGACGTCAGATCAGCCAGTTCCTCAGAAGACGTCCTGGGACAGTTGGGTTTGGACTTTTTGGCTTCTATGTAAGAATTGGACTTCTAATTCTGTATGTAGAGTTGATATGATCATAAATCTGTATGTATTCTACACCATTCTCTTTCTTTTTCTGTTGTGAATAAAGCATTACCCAACAATTAAGTCTATTCTAATATTAGATCAGTCAAATCATTACTTTTACTAACCCTACCCCATCAGTTTTTAGTTTGTGAAAAAAATACAGACCACTGTATAAAAAAAAAAAAAAAAAAAAAAACTTGCATTCACTCAGTTTTCAATATCTAGCACCAAAATTTCATCAATTCTGCCCACTTACATGGGCTACAATTAGTTTATATTATTTAGGCCCATTTACTTTCCTAAAGTGAGATCAAGTTTTTTTACGACCACATTTTCATATTGGTTTTTGAAACTGCCACCGATTTGTTAGATTTGGACTTTCTCTGTCAATGATGAAGCCAATTTAAGCAGCCAGAGTCACTTTAGGAAGGCTTCTATAGATCCATTTATAGTTAAGCTAATAAAACAACTTTTACACAAGTATATATACAGTATCAGTCCAAAGTTTGGACTCACCTTTTAATTTAAATGACATGAGATGGACCACAGATGTCCAACCAGTGTTCAGCATCACATGGAACTCTTTCAAGACTTTTGGAAAACATGTCAGGTGACTACCTCATGAAGCTCATCGAGAGAATGCCAAGAATGTACAAAAGCAGTAATAAAAGCAAAATGTGGCTATTTTGAAGAATCTAAAATATGAAACATGCTTTGAGTTACATCACACTTTTTTTAACTACATAATTCCATATGTGTTCATTCATAGTTCTGATGCCTTCAGTGAGAATCTACAATGTGAACAGACATGAAAATAAAGAAAAAATAAGTGAGTCCACACTTTTGACTGGTAGTGTGTATTTATTTATTTATTTATTTATTTATTTATTGCTTTATTACCTTCGCCAAGGACGTTATGTTTTTGCCAGGGTTTGTTTGTTTGTTTGTTTGTTTGTTTGTCTGTCCGTTAGTGCGCAACATAACTCAAAAAGTTATGGACAGATTTTGATGAAATTTTCAGGGTTTGTTGGAAATGGGATAAGGAAGAAATGATTAAATTTTGGTGGTGATCAGGGGTGGGGGGGCCCACAGGGGGGCCCATTTCCAACAAACCCTGAAGATTTCATCAAAATCTGTACATAACTTTTTGAGTTATGTTGCACACTAATGGACAGACAAACAGACAGACAAACAAACAAACCCTGGCAAAAACATAACCTCCTTGGCATGGGGGGGCCCACGGGGGGGCACTGATCAGCCTTGGCGGAGGTCTGCGCTCTCCGAGTGCTTTTCTAGTTGTTTTATTGTTTTAGTTTTAGGTTTTTTTTTATTTTTTTTTTATTTCAGACTGACTGAATAGGGCTCAGATGCCCAGACCAAAGCCATCCAGGGGTGGAGGAAGGAAGTCCTCCTGGGGAGGAGTCAGAGCTCACAGATGAAGACAAGAAAGCATGTTAGGTTTGATTTTTGACAGAAATTAAATGGTTAAATCCAGTCGTGCATAGGCCAAATTTCATGTTTTTTTTTGTTTGTTTGTTTCAACCTTGTGTCAATAAAGGCTCAGTGATTTGAAAACCACAAAAGATTTTGCATAAATGATTTCAGATTCAGATTCCTGAGAAAATTTGACCCTAAACTGATATATTTTCAGTCCAGAACCAAGTACCTGAATTTTTGCCCTTAATGTCACTAAAATGCAACTCAGACCTTGAACCTTGTCATACTCTGGTTTTCTTTTGGCCTAAATGAATGAAATAATTGACGTCACAGCTAAAAACAAAACACGAATAAAAACTCCGCTGAACATGAACCTCTGGGCTGACGCGTGTGTCTACTGTCGTCATGATGGCGTCTGCAATGACAACAGACGACTGAGTGTTAATTAGAAATTATCACCACAGCGTCGCTCTGTCCTGTCGCCTCGTCATCGTCACCCCCTCCGGGTGTCACTGGGGGGGTGGGGGGATGGGGAGGGTGGGGCTTGGAGACATCCATCAGATCAGACATACAACACATACCACATTCACCCCATTTTATGTTTCTATTCAAGAACATATGACTTCCTTTCTATTTACTATTATTTATTAACTTATTTCAGGGGCCACATTCAGCCCAATATGACCTGAGGTGGTCTGGACCAGTTAAAGGAATAACAGTGAAAAAAAAAAGAATTACATTATGAAATGTAATTATGTTTACAAAAGTGTCCTTAAAAATGTGAATAACATGAACAACCTGAAATGTAAGAATATTAGGTGCAATTTTAAGAATATTCTGCCTCAGTTTATCATTTCACATGTTCATTCTAACTTACAGATCACAGTGGATCTACAAATACACAAAACATTTAGTAAAAAGCAGAGTATTGTTCAAATGACACTTACTTCTCTTTAGACATTTCAGGTTCTTCATATATTTTTTTGAAAGGATAGTTTGTAAATGTAAACAATTTCATCTAATTTAACTTTTTTTTTTTACACTAAAACAAAGACAAACATTTGAAGTTGTGAATTCCCTGGACTGGTGGAGAATTGTTGCTGATGTGCCCTTAAACAAGGCACTTAACCCCCCCCACCCCATTTGCTCCCCAGACACAGAACATGGTGAGCTCACTGCTCCTAGCATCCAGTGTGTGTGATGCATGATCTAGAGATGGGTTAAAGGCAGAAGAGCAGTTTCAGTGTGTGGTGAATATTTACATGAGTGACAAAAGAAAGATTCTATTCTGTTCTATTCTATTCTATTCTACTCTATTCTATATGGAGCTGGATAAATATTAAAGGCACAGGTTTTTGCTGCCTTGTGTGTGATACAGACATTTGAAGGACTGCAGAATGAACATAAAACACATGATTAACCTGTTGAAAATATCACTGTAACAAAACTTAGTCCTGGGTTTTACATAGAAACTGCAGATGTACAGTTTAGAATAACAAAAACAAAAAAATCATTTTTACAACCCCCCACACATCAAAGACTAATCTAAATCTATCTAAAAATTAGTCATCGTATATCAAATAAAACAGTGTTTTTCAACCTTTGGGTCATGGGGCCACCTGAAACTTCTAGTAACTGAAAAAAAAATGTAAATAAATTACTAACTAGAAGCACTCGGAGAGCGCAGACCTCCGCCAAGGCTGATCAGTGGGCCCCCCCGTGGGCCCCTCCACCCCCGATCACCCCCAAAAATTAATCATTTCTTCCTTATCCCATTTCCAACAAACCCTGAAAATTTCATCCAAATCTGTCCATAACTTTTGGAGTTATGTTGCACACTAACGGACAGACAAACAAACAAATAAACCCTGGCAAAAACATAACCTCCTTGGCGGAGGTAATAAAACATATTTTTTAATGATTTAATATAGATTTCATTCTAATTAAAACGCTGCACATTTTTCCTCAGAAAAATCCAGTTTAGATCAAATGCAGGATATAACATCTGAGAGGGCGTGTCTTGATCATGTGACTGCATGCGTTACGACGCTTCAACCTGCCTGGACATCAGCTGAAACTGGACCGAACAGAGAATGGACAGATTTGTTCACCCGCCTGGACCCTCCAAGAAAAAAAGTCTGTGTTTTGAACGTCTGGGGTCGACAGAAATGTGTGATGTTAAAATGGGCTCATGAGCCAAAAAAGGTCGGAACCAGTGAAATAAAAGAAAGAAAAGTGTGTGTGATGCAGAAAACAGCAGGGTCAGGCGCTCACATCAGTCGTCTCATATCTGCTCAAACACTTCACCTCTGTCATCATTCTAATACCTCAGTCTTTCCAGGTGGAGTAGGTCTGCCTGCTCCTCCATCCAAAGGTCAAACGTGGACACTGAACAGTTCTTCACACTCTCAGGATCTGCTTTTTAGCGATCACCAAACAAAACCAAACAGCTGCTTTCTCATATTTATTGGCAGATAGTAAAGAACTAGAAGACCCACTGATGGCAATGAGTGGATCTGGACCCCAGTGTTGACCAAAAACCACTGAAAAACTATGAAAAAATACTCTGTCAGAATGAGTCCAGTTTAGTGCATGAGCAGAAGTTTAGAATTATTTATACCAGCAGATGGCGCAACAACCCACTGACTGGATTCTGTTTTCACTGTAGAAACTCATCATGTTCAGTCCAACATTTACTGTCTATTAATCCAGATATTCTGTTATATAATGTATAATATAATGTATAATGTTTTTAATGGTGATAAATAAATAGCACCCATACATGTAGAAAAAAATAATTCACAGACAAAGAGGAGGGAGGCGAAGCAAGGAGTGAGAACAAACGACCATGTGTGTTTTTAACGCACAGTACAGACACTTTCATACAAACATTTCCCAACATAGGAGTTTATTTTCACCACTGAAAAGTCAAAATAAATAAATATATAAATATAATTTAAAGATAAATAAATAAATAGGCTAAATGAATAAAGTTGCAGCAGTGCTGTGATGGTGAGGTGAGGCAGAGGGGGCAACGGCATTAATGTAAATAAACTGTACTTTGAATCTCATTTGGTTATTTTCATTTATTTACTTATTTATTTTTATTAACCCCCGTTTTCCTCTTTTTTTTCTTTTCTTTCTCTTTTCTCTCTCTCTCTCCTTTTCCTTTGTCCTCATCTCACTTACTTTCAGCTACCTAATGATTGTACTAGGTCATATCCCTGACTTTCATGTTTTCCCCCCTTTTTTAATCTTATTTGATTTTATTTTTATTTTTTTATTTTTCTTGAGAAGCTCACATCACAACAGTCACACACATACACATCTTACACACTCCACCACACACAGAACATTTACAAAACCAGGACAGGACATTGATTTTTATGACTGACTGGCATGTGTTTCTTTTGTATATTACATGCCATATATCTTAAATCCCCATTATGATGATGTAATGTGAATATTGTATAATACTGTACGTAAATCTCTCTGTCACTTGGTGTCGCTTCAATAAAGGTTAAAAAAAAAAAATCCAGATAATCTTCCAGATCCTGATATTTTTGTTCAAGCTGAAAAGAGAAGGGAAGGGCAGTCAGTGATCAGAAATTATTCTTACAATAAAAAAAACAACAAAAAAACCTGTAACTTTATAACATGGTCGGTTGTGGAGGAAGAATTCAGATCCTTAGTCAGTTTTACAGCCACGTAAAACTATTCAGTTAAGATAAAAACACATGCCTCTTGATTAGAAGAGCAAAAATGATCAGCAGTAAACTGTTCCAGAAGTATAAGTGTGGTCCGTTTTATGCCTGAAATGATCAGATTATTAGCACAGTTTCTGGAGGCGGAGTTTATTCTGTTTAGTCTCATCATGATAAATAACAGAGGAAAGAAGAAGACATGAAGCTGTGATTCATAAATCTGTTATTATTGGTGTCATAGTTAAAGAGTTTATAGTTTGGATGAACTATAGCAGGGCTGTCAAACTCATTTAGTTCAGGGGCCAGATTCAGCAAAATGTGATCTGAAATGGGACAAACCTGTGAAATAATAACATAATAATATATAAATAATGTCAACTCCAAACTTTTCTCTATGTTTTAGAGCGAAAAAGTTAATTTACATAATGAACAGGTTTACATCTACAAACTATCCTTTCAAAAGATGTGAACTGTTATGACCCTGGGTCATAATTTGTTTATTTACATGTATATATGTCTATATGTTTGTGTTTAGTGTGTGTTCTCCTCCCGTCCTGTAGGTGTGCTGTGCCCTTTTGTGTCTGTTTGTTTTACAGGAAGCTGATTGGTGGAGCATGATCGCCCGGCCCCTTTAAACGGCCCTGGGTCCAGCTGTTCACTCTCTCTCTCTCTTGCCTCCTGCCAGCTTCCATCCGTGGGTTCCTGTTTGTCATATTCAGTCTTGGTGTGTTCGTGTGTTTAGTCGAGTTTGTACATAGTTGTAAATAGAGTTTTTGTGAATGGATCCTTCTCTGGTAGGGGAGGTCGGCTCTTTTGTTTTCCCGTTTTCTCCTGTTTTTGGTTAGGGAGTTTAGGTAAGTTTTCGGTATTTTATTTCTTCCATTTATTTTGAAGTAGGTAATTTAGTTTGAACTCCCAAAGAAGATATTTAGTTTGTTGTTTTAGCCACACCCTCCCCTAACCCTTCTTTAGTTGATTTAAAAATAAATACTGTGAACTTTAGTTTTTTTGACTGACATGTGTGTTTGGGAGCTGGGAGGGGACAAAGTGAGCAGATTATGTTCACCCTGGTGAACCCCTAGGCTGGAGCGTAACAGAATAACATGAAAAAACTGAAAAAATAAGTGTAATTTTAACAATATTCTGCCTCAGTTTATCATTTACACACGTACATTATAACTGACAGATCACAGTGGATCTACAAACACACAAAATATTGAGTAACAGGAAGAATATTGTTAAAATTGTACGTACTTCTCTTAAGACATTTCAGGTTATTCACATTTTTTTGCAAAATTATACTTTGTTTTAGTGTAAATGCATGAAAACATTTACATTTACAAAGAGAAACATTTGAAGTTATTATTTATGTTATTGTGATAGTTTTTTACTGGTCTGACCCACTTGAGATTGAATTGGTCTGAATGTGGAACCTGAACTAAAAGGGTTGTTAATATCTTAGTGTAATTTTTGCATTTCACAAATTCATCCTACGGACCAGATTGGACCCTTTGGCGGACCGGATTTGGCCCTCGGGCCACATGTTTGACCCCTGTGAACTATAGAGTGATCAGAACATTAGTTGAATTACAGTCATGTGGGAGGTTTAGAGGGAAAAATCACTGTTATCAGCTCATAGATGTGAAATGTGAGTTAACCACGACAGTAGTAGATAAAAAGGAAAGAGGAAACAATTTATTTAACCTTAAAATCTACATCTGAACTAAGTAAAACTCTCAAAAACTGTGGTGTGAAACTGTAGTGGGGTAAAAAGTACAATATTAACCCTTAAAGACCCAAACATCTACAATATCCACCAAAACCATCTACTGATCTAAACTGTTTAACACCTGTTGGTCCATTAATCCTAACAATCCATGTCAATAATTGGTGTAAAATACAGTTCTTCATCTTTTCGTGGTCATCAGATATGACCATATTTGGACGTTCAGAGGCTTCGTAGTTACCATGGAAACACCGTCATCTTCTACAACATTGATTCTCCAGTAAAACCCATGGAGTTGGATCAGTGACAGTGGATGGACACACTGGGTTTATGTTCAAATAATGTGAGATTTGATGAAAAAAATCCCTTTTTCTTCAGTTTTCTCCGTTTTGATCTAATACCCTTTAACCCATAAAGACCCAGAGCTACTTTTGGGGAAGTTCCCAAATTATTATTATTTTAATTTTTTTCTCTATTTAAACTTTGTTAATTGATTTATCACCATTTATTTTAATATTATCCTCTGAATTTAGCATTTTTTCTGTGGTATTTTCAGATATTTAATTTACAGGTCATGTTCTTTAATCATCATGCAGATTACATTTGAGGGTTATTGTCACAAAAACTGAAGGAAAAGTAACTTCTTTTTTTTTTTCTTAACAGTTCCATTTGTAGATTCATTTGTTCACCAGTGTATATCTGAGTCATTATGGGTTAAATTCACTCAACTTTTATGAACATCTACATGATCGGTGAATTAAATGTAGGAAAATACATGATTTACACTGAAAAATGCAAAATACAGAGGCTAGTATTATAATAAATGCTGCTTAATCACCAAGGTTATTATCGTTAACAAAAACTAACAAAATGATGAAAACTAGAATTGTAAAAACATTTGCGTTAACTGAAATAAATAACTGTAATTAAAAGAAAAAACAATAACTGAAACAGTATTGTGCGATTACAAAACTAACTAAAACGTATGAAATTTATGGATAAAATTCCCTTTGTTTTCGTTTTTGTCAATGTCAGATTGATATGAAATTGATTTATTTTTAATTTATTTCGCTCGAGCAATTTTAGCTGCTGGCACCATATGACACTTAATGGTCCGTCACTTGTGTTCACTTGTGGTTTCCAGTCGTCTTCTGGTCCCCAGAGTCCTGTCTGGGATTTATTTTAATACGACAAAGAAGAAGAGAAAAGATATGAAAACACTAAAACTAAACTAAAACTAAGCATTTAGAAAAGACGAAAACTAATAAAAACGATCAAACCTGCTCTAAAAACTAATTAAAACGAACTGACTTATGGGGAAAAAAAAGTGAAAACTAAGTAAAACTAAATGATAATGAAAATCTAAAACTATGAGAACCTGTAATGGTGCTAGTACAAACACAGAATCCAAATGCAGAACTCAAACGCCAAAAATATAATTCAAAGGTTTATTTACCACACACAGGTGAAAAATGATGAACAGTGACAGAATCTTGAGGATAATGGTGGTTGATATCCTTCTCTGATTCGTTCTCTGGATCAGGGGCGACAGCCCGTCTCCCCGTACGGTGTTTGAGGTGTTTCTCCCGACTAGGGAGAAGCAAAGGGAGGTCAGGGACGGAAACAGGTCATACACAGGCAGGCAAATTCTCGGGCGACAGGACATAAGGACAAGACAAAACTCACGTACCGGTAGTCAGGACGAGAAGGTCAAAACCAGGTATCAGAAGAGGCAGACAAAACCAGACAGGGAGCAGGCAGAAGACGAGAAACCGAGGAATCCAAAAACAGGTCAAAAAACAGGCAGACAAACGAGGTCAAGAACGCTGGTCTGAACTGCTAGAGTTACAAACTGGTGATTGACCTGAGGAAGAGACAGGGTTTAAATACACAAAAGGAAGGGAAGACGACTAGACACAGGTGGAGCAAATCAGGGCGGAGACAGGTAATCAGAACAGGTCAGGATGAACGGGGAACAGGAAGTAAAGACGACAGACAAGACACATGAGGGGAAACTTAACAAAATAAAACAGGAAGTGACAAACAAAAACACAAAGACAGACAAAACCAGACTAGTGTCTGGCAGCAGGTGTGACATAACCTTGTTAATCACAGCTGAGGCTAAATGTAGAGAAATATTCGCTTGGACACAAAACATATCTCTGGGTGTTTTCAGGTTAAATTGACATAAATGGGAAATATTCACATGTAAGTGCTTCAGATTTCCATAAACCTTCAGATCTGCTTCTGTCTCAGCCTTCAGCAGCGAATATGTGACTGAATACAGACTGAACTGAAGCCTGCACTAGTCCAAGCTTCACCTTTTCTGCAGGTAAACATGATCCTGTGCTGCCATCTGGTGCATGTATGTAGAACTACCTCAGGTTTAGGTCCATTCAACTCATTCCAGGCCTTAGAGCACAGGTGTCCAACATGAGGCCCAGGGGCCAAACCCAGCCCACTAAAGGGTCCAGTCTGGCCTGTGGGATGAATTAGTGAAATACAAAAATTATACTGAAGAAACTAACAATTAATGGTGTAAAATCATTTTAACCCTTTCATGCATAGTGGTCACTATAGTGGACAGTTGTTCTCCAGCTGTTCTCTTGTATTTTCATGGGTTTAGTTGTTTCAGTTCCATATCAGCCGACACAGTGGACGCTTATGCACCATCCCATACACTGACATTCAGACCATTACTGTAACTTTCTGTTCTTGATAAACCTGATCTGCACTAACATGTTTGAGAGTAAATCAATTACAAATTGTTATTAGACTGTAATTAACAAATTAACAAAAAGTCTTTTTTTTTTTTGCATATTATCTCCATGAAGTGAGTAATAACTAGTATCAGAGTATGTTAAAATGTGAGAAAACATCAGATTAGCAGCATTAAAAATGTTTTTATTTCAGAGTTTTCACACAGTATGTCACTTTCTGATGACGGGTTTCAAATAGATGTTTCTTTGCTTCAAAAATTAAACATATGATGTCCATCTGAATAGACATTTTTGTAAGTCCATGGAAAAATAGGTTCATTACAAAAAACCTCAATTGCATTGTTGTTTTTTCAGATGCTTAAAGAGGAATAAAATCACTCAAGAAAAAAATATTGACTATTGACATGCATGAAAGGGTTAATTCAGTTCCACATACAGACCAATTGGATCTCAGTTGGGTCAGATCAGTAAAACAATATCATAATAACTTGTAAATAATGACAACTGCAGATTTTATCTTTGTTTTAGTGGAAAAAAGTCAAATTACATGAAAATGTTAATATCAACAAACTATCCTCTTCCAAAAAATGTGAGTAATCTGAACAAACATGAACAACCCATCATGTCTTAGAGACGTAAAAACAATGTTACCAATATACTGCCTGTTACTAAATGTTTTGTGAATTTTTAATTGTAATCTAAGTTGTAATGCACATATGTAAACGATAAACTGATAAACTGAGGCAGAATATTGGTAAGATCGCACTTAAAACATTTAAAGTTGTTCATGTTATTCAGATTTTTAAGGAAATGTTGTAGATGTGAACATTATCATAATGTAATTTGACTTTTTTCACTGTTATTATTTTACTGGTTCAGCCCACTGCAGATCATACTGGGCTGAAAGTGGAACTGAACTAAAAGGAGTTTGACAGCCTGGGCCTAGAAGGTGTGTGTATGTGCATATGTATATGTGTGTGTATGTGCATATATATAAATAATTTTATTTATTTATGTTCTGACCACTCCCAGCCTGTGTTTTCTTTTATTATTTTGTTTTGTGTGTGTGTGTGTGTGTTTAAAAAAGAAAAAGAAAAAAAAAAGCAATAAATAATAAATAAATAAATAAATACATACATACATACATAAATACACAAATACATAAATACATAAATAAATAAATAATCCTTTCATGCATGAATTACGAGAGCCTTAATCAAGATTTTTTTTTTTTTTCCTGAGACTTGTTATTCCTCTAGGCATTAATAAAAAAACAATGCAATTGAAAACATTTTTAATGAACCTGTTTTTCATGGAGTTGCAAAAATGTCCCCTCAGCTGAACACTATACATTTAGTTTTTTGAAGAAAAGACATGTACATATTTACTGACATACTGTGTGAAAACTATGAAATAATAACATTTTTAATGCTGCCAATCTGATGTTTTCTCACATTTTAACATACTCTAATAGTTCTTACTCACTTCATGGAGATAATACGCAAAAAAAAAAAAAAAACAACAACTTTTGTTTAAAAAACAAAAAAAAACCCTGTTAATTACAGTCCAATAACAATAACAAGCAATTGATTTACACTCAAACACGTTACTGTAGATCAGGTTCATCAAGAACAGTAAAGTTACATTAATGGTTAATGGTAATTAATATTAACGGTAATGGAATGTCAGTGTATTATGGGATGTCACATAAGTGTCCACTGTGTTGGCTGATATGGAACTGAAACAACAAAAAACATGAATATACAAAAGAACAGCTGGAGAAGAACTGTCTACTGGAGTGACCACCATACATGAAAGGGACAAACAAACAAACAAACAAACAAACAAACAAACAAACAAACAAACAAACAAATAAATAAATAAATACAACAGGTGATAAACTTACCTATCCCCAGTTCCTTGATGATTTTCTTTTCAGGTGCATCACAGTTAAATACTTCATCTGGTCTTCACTGTTGCACAGGTCAATGATCTTTTCTTCACAATCAGCTGGACCCCCATAATAATAATAATAATAATAATAATAATAATAATAATAATAATAATAATAATAATAATAATAAAGGTCTGAGGGTCACGTGGTCTCTGCACAGGTGAGACTGGATGAGATGTGATGCGTCTGTTGTGTCTGTTGCGTCTGTTGGTTGTGTGTTTTTCTGATGGTTATCCTCTTAAATACACAAACACAACAGAAAGCAAACACCTACAACCTGCCTTATAATTAGATCTTAAAAAAAAAAAAAAAAAGAAAAAAAAGGGTCAGGTGACTTATGGGAATGACAGGTGGAGGACATAACCAAACTAAAGTGTTCGCAGACTTTGTCACAGTCAGTAGTCCGACTCCTGAGTCAGGATGGGCGCAAAACTGTCAAAGAAGAAAGAGGAAGAAGAAAAACCGAGTTAACGAGATAAGGAGTGAAAACCGTGAAGAAGAAGTCTGGAGAGGAGACTCATGTGGAGGGGAGAAGATGTACGAGCCCAGGGACCCCACATTGACATTAGAAGAAGAGGAGGATGTCCTGGACTGTGAGTAAACAAACGTACACTGGAAAGACAGTCTGAATTCAAATAACACACAAAGAAAGTAGGTTTATTATTATCATTATTATTATTATTATTATTATTATTGCGATCGACACATCACATATATTCCATCCATACCAGGTTTTTCATGTAAATAACTGGGTTGAATAGAATAGAATAGAATAGAATAGAATAGAATAGAATAGAACAGAACTTTATTTTCACTGTTACAGGAACAATGAAAATCCGTTTTGCAGCTCTGTTTCTGAAAAATATCACAAAAACTGTACCAACAAATAATAATAATAGTAGGGCTGGGCAAGTTAACGCGTTATTACCACGTTAACACATTCATTAAATAACGCCGATAATTGTTTTCATCTCGCGTTAATGCCGTTCTGCCTTTTAAACAAGTCTTAGTTCATTTATACATACGGACTCTTATTTTGAAACTCATGCTTTTATTTTGGCACTCCAAACGCACCACGCGCCGGTGCTGTGTATAAACTGTGCACGAGCTGAGAGGAGAAAAGAGCAAACTTTCCTTTAATGCTGAATCAAAGTGTGTAACTCCTGCAGTTCAACACCTGTATGTATCAGTCATTCTGTTGTTTACTAAATAATTTCATATACAAACGTGCCGTTAGAAACATGTTTATGACGTCATTTTGGATGTGTTTATTACAGTGTGTTATTAGCATGTTTAAGCTAATTGGTTTATGCTAGCAGTCGCAGATGGGTTGCTAATTCTTTCTGCAGGCTCATGTTAAGTTGATGTAAATTCACTGGTTGTGTTTAATATGCCAGCCTTTGAACTAACCTGTACTTATTTACCATGTGACTGTTGGATTAGCAGTTAATTTAAGTCTAGAATAATTACATCTGTGCGTTCTCTGTGAATATGCATATCATTAATAGACATAACTAATTGATTTATTTTGTCTTTATTTTATTAGTTAGTTCCTTCTTATGTCCGAACTGACTACAGTAACACTGAAAGGACAAAACATACGTTAGTGCAACTTATTCCGACCACTAGAGGGCCCCCTTTGCTTGGTTCTAACAACTGAACATCACATATTATTGGGCTTATTAGTATTAGTACTTATTAGTGGGACTAAGACTCCTGTCAATCACTCACAAGCGGAAATAAACTGGTGTGGACATAAACGTGTAAAAGTATCGGTCTGTTCCATGGACATTTTCATTTTAAGTGTCTTCAGATGGTGGGGGGGGAGAAGGACACAGGTGTGTGGAAGCACTGACATGTGCAATTATTTTTATCACCAGAGTACTTCAGTCTGAAATATCACTGAAAGGAAATACACACTGTAGACGCCCCCCCCCCGCCCCAAATATGACTATGTGATTAATCGCGATTAATCGCAGAAATCCATGCGACTAATTGCAATTAAAAATTTTAATCACTGCCCAGCACTAAATAATATACTAAATTACAAAGAAATACTATACTGTAAAAAAAAAAAAAAACAACCAAACAAACAAACAAAAAAACGTATTATTCCAGCTGCTGGGGTGCCAAAAAAGTACTTTTAAATAACGGAAAATAATCATCTCATAAAAATACAGTAATTTTCCATAATTAAAATACAGTTTTTTGCCCTAACTTTACATGATACAATGTTTAATATAGAATATTTACATGTATTAAAACAATCAAATTACCTATATATGTATATAAATATATATATATATATATATATATATATATATATATATATATATATATATATAATATATATATATACATATATATATATATATATATATATATATATAATTTTCAATGAGACTCAGTTGTCCAATCCACTGATAAAAACTGTATTTGGACAGTTTATCAGTGCTTATACATGTTATACATTCACAGAAATACATTTATTTAACATTTTTGTTGTGAAACCTCCCGTAATTACACAAGATATTTGTCAATTAACAAACAAGTCTGGTTAAACTTACAAAACAAATATTTCTTTTACAGTTAATCGTAAGTAATTTTATCTCGATTTCATTTATTTATTTATTTTTGCAATAGTAAACTTTAAATTAACAGTTTAACCTCATAAATAGAAAAGAAATATGTGTGAAATTCTGATACATTTGCAAATGTATTTTTCTGTGAAAAAAGAAAAAAATTCTTTTAAAAAATGGAAATTTTATGGTTATTCACAGTTACAGTTTTTTCATGTTATTTTCCATTTGACATGTAAAATCACAGTCTATTTTGTCATTTCATTGATATTTTCCTGTATCTTAAAAATACAGGAAAAATCTGTAAAATAAACAGTGAAAATTCTGTTAAATTACTTTTTTTTTCATACAGTGTAAAATATGCAAACGCTAACTCTATATAATATAGATGAAAGAACTATACACAAGATATAATGGATATATATACAGTCAATCAAGATTAAAATAACAGGGACAAGATAAAAGCAGAGGTTTTTGAGGAGTGAGAGGGGTTTACAGGGGTCACAAAATTACGTTGAACCTGTTCCTTCCCACCTAAATTATGTTAATTTCCTCCCATTTGTCATTCTAAGTTACAAAGCTTATAATTGAAGGACAAAATTAAATAATGATGCCTCACTTAAAAGGTAACAACCTCTAGTTCCAGACATTTTTTTTTTTGAGCAAATTGTTATTTTTAGTATGTGGCTAAAATACAGCCTCTACAACATAAGGTTAAATTTAGCTGATCCCCCCCCCCCCCTAATTTAAAAACCTATTTTTAAGGAGGAACATAATTAATCAGACAGTCCCATTAGTTTTAATGATATCCAGATGATTCTTTCAATAATTACATTTTTCCTAATTTCATTGCACATGACAATATACAATGTATACAATGTTGGCTTTCAAAGACATGTATTCAGTCAGAACTGCTATGCCATAATTTGATCTAATGACTAATCTCACGTCATGTGTTTTGTGTGTGTTTCTTAGTTGAACTAGATGAACACAAATCCCTACGAGGCCTGATGTCCTGGGGTCACGCTGTCACCCCCATGTCTCTGACCAAATGGTGTGGAAGGCTGTTGGACCAGGTGAGTCCACCATGAGTTTATATCAGTGCCATCAATCTGGTCTGAATTTAGAAGGAAGCAAACACATTATTATACTGGAACAAGAGCATGTGGTCCAGTCTGTATAATAGATAGATAGATAGATAGAGAGAGAGAGAGAGAGAGAGAGAGAGATAGATAGATAGATAGATAGATAGATAGATAGATAGATAGATAGATAGATAGATAGATAGATAGATAGATAGATAGATAGATAGATAGATAGATGATAATGGATGGATGATGCACAGGTGGATGGATGGAAGGGAGGATGATATAGATGGATGGACGGACGGTAGGACGGATGATAGATAGATGGATGATGATGAATGGATGATGATGGATGGATGGCTGGATAGATGGATGATAGATAGATGGCTAATGATGGATGGATGATGCACAGGTGGATGGATGGAAGGAAGGATATAGATAGATGGATGATGATGGGTGGATGATATAGATGAATGGATGGATGGATGGACGGACGGACGGATGACAGATGATGGATGGATGACATTAATAGTATTTATTACAATAAAATTATCTGAGTTTAATCTCAGTCTCTGACTCTTATGAGTTTTTTCTCATATTTATATAATACAGTATGAACAGAAAATATCCATGTTTTATTTCTTGTACTTTTAATCAAAAAACTGATTAATTGAATTATTCTTAAAGAATATTTGAGGTTTTTGAATTGAGTTGTTTTATTTTTTATTGTTGAGTTTGATTAAACTGAGCCCAGTCACAAACACTTCTGTCATAATTCCAAACCCATGTGGTACTGGTCATATTTAAAGGGGTTTCCTTTGTCTGTATAGACCTGATGACTCACTCCATGTGACCTCTGACCTTCACACTGATCTGGTTATCACGGTAACAGCAAAAAAAACAACAATGAAAAAAATGAAGAAAAAAAAAAAGGAAGCAGCTCAGAAAGTGGAGAATAAAGAAAAGCAGAAGTTTGTGTTAGTTCCTGTTCAGACGACATGAAGACTCGGTGTGTGTTCCATCGTCTCGGTGAGTCCAACCATCAAACACTGGCCTGATCGATCACTGATCGGACCCATGGGTTCCTGATCAGGTCCACTTGAACAGGATGAGGTCAAAGGTCAACGTTCAGACGGAAAGGAGCAGTTTGATCCTGGGTTTGATGTGTCGACTGGAGCTGACCTTATAGGCGTTTCCATGGCGCCAGATGACAACACACAAACAGCTGATTGGACCGATGATTGATCTGTATTGATTAGAAGTCAAACATTATTAGTGTTGATTGGTTCCATTAGAGTCAGTTTGAACATTTGGATCAAAGAAGTCCATCTGTCCTTCAGAAGTGTTCAACTGAACCTTCTGCTGTGGAGTTGAATGACAGCTGTCAATCAAACAAAGGTCTGTTCAGTCTGGTTTAACCGGTCTGTTTAGTCTGGTTTAACTGGTCTGTTTAGTCTGGTTTAACTGGTCTGTTTAGTCTGGATTAACTGGTCTGTTTAGTCTGGTTTAACTGGTCTGTTTAGTCTGGTTAAACTGGTGTGTTTAGTCTGGTTTAACTGGTGTGTTTAGTCTGGATTAACTGGTCTGTTTAGTCTGGTTTAACTGGTGTGTTTAGTCTGGTTAAACTGGTCTGTTTAGTCTGGTTTAACTGGTCTGTTTAGTCTGGTTAAACTGGTCTCTGGTGGGTCTGTTTAGTCTGGTTCAACTGGTCTGTGGTGGGTCTGTTTAGTCTGGTTTAACTGGTCTGTTCAGTCTGTTTTAACTGGTCTGTTTAGTCTGGATTAACTGGTCTTTTTAGTCTGGTTTAACTGGTGTGTTTAGTCTGGATTAACTGGTCTGTTTAGTCTGGTTTAACTGGTGTGTTTAGTCTGGTTAAACTGGTCTGTTTAGTCTGGTTTAACTGGTCTGTTTAGTCTGGTTAAACTGGTCCGTTTAGTCTGGTTTAACTGGTCTGTTTAGTCTGGTTTAACTGGTGTGTTTAGTCTGGATTAACTGGTCTGTTTAGTCTGGTTAAACTGGTGTGTTTAGTCTGGTTAAACTGGTCTGTTTAGTCTGGTTTAACTGGTCTGTTTAGTTTGGTTAAACTGGTCTGTTTAGTCTGGTTAAACTGGTCTCTGGTGGGTCTGTTTAGTCTGGTTCAACTGGTCTGTGGTGGGTCTGTTTAGTCTGGTTCAACTGGTCTGTTTAGTCTGGTTCAACTGGTCTGTTTAGTCTGGTTAAACTGGTCTGTGGTGGGTCTGTTTAGTCTGGTTCAACTGGTCTGTGGTGGGTCTGTTTAGTCTGGTTCAACTGGTCTGTTTAGTCTGGTTAAACTGGTCTCTGGTAGGTCTGTTTAGTCTGGTTAAACTGGTCTGTGGTGGGTCTGTTTAGTCTGGTTCAACTGGTCTGTTTAGTCTGGTTAAACTGGTCTGTGGTGGGTCTGTTTAGTCTGGTTAAACTGGTTTCTGGTGGGTCCCTTTAGTCTGGTTCAACTGGTCTGTTTAGTCTGGTTAAACTGGTCTCTGGTGGGTCTGTTTAGTCTGGTTAAACTGGTCTGTTTAGTCCGGTTCAACTGGTCTGTTTATTCTGGTTCAACTGGTCTGTTTAGTCTGGTTAAACTGGTCTCTGGTGGGTCTGTTTAGTCTGGTTAAACTGGTTTCTGGTGGGTCTCTTTAGTCTGGTTCAACTGGTCTGTTTAGTCTGGTTAAACTGGTCTCTGGTGGGTCTGTTTAGTCTGGTTTAACTGGTCTGTTTAGTCTGGTTTAACTGGTCTGTTTAGTCTGGTTTAACTGGTGTGTTTAGTCTGGATTAACTGGTCTGTTTAGTCTGGTTTAACTGGTGTGTTTAGTCTGGTTAAACTGGTCTGTTTAGTCTGGTTTAACTGGTCTGTTTAGTCTGGTTAAACTGGTCTGTTTAGTCTGGTTAAACTGGTCTCTGGTGGGTCTGTTTAGTCTGGTTCAACTGGTCTGTGGTGGGTCTGTTTAGTCTGGTTTAACTGGTCTGTTTAGTCTGGTTTAACTGGTCTGTTCAGTTTGTTTTAACTGGTCTGTTTAGTCTGGATTAACTGGTCTGTTTAGTCTGGTTAAACTGGTCCGTTTAGTCTGGTTTAACTGGTCTGTTTAGTCTGGTTTAACTGGTGTGTTTAGTCTGGATTAACTGGTCTGTTTAGTCTGGTTAAACTGGTGTGTTTAGTCTGGTTTAACTGGTCTGTTTAGTCTGGTTAAACTGGTCTCTGGTGGGTCTGTTTAGTCTGGTTCAACTGGTCTGTGGTGGGTCTGTTTAGTCTGGTTCAACTGGTCTGTTTAGTCTGGTTAAACTGGTCTGTTTAGTCTGGTTAAACTGGTCTCTGGTAGGTCTGTTTAGTCTGGTTAAACTGGTCTGTTTAGTCTGGTTAAACTGGTCTCTGGTGGGTCTGTTTAGTCTGGTTAAACTGGTCTGTGGTGGGTCTGTTTAGTCTGGTTCAACTGGTCTGTTTAGTCTGGTTAAACTGGTCTCTGGTGGGTCTGTTTAGTCTGGTTAAACTGGTCTGTTTAGTCCGGTTCAACTGGTCTGTTTATTCTGGTTAAACTGGTCTGTTTAGTCTGGTTAAACTGGTCTCTGGTGGGTCTGTTTAGTCTGGTTAAACTGGTTTCTGGTGGGTCTCTTTAGTCTGGTTCAACTGGTCTGTTTAGTCTGGTTAAACTGGTCTCTGGTGGGTCTGTTTAGTCTGGTTAAACTGGTTTCTGGTGGGTCTCTTTAGTCTGGTTCAACTGGTCTGTTTAGTCTGGTTAAACTGGTCTCTGGTGGGTCTGTTTAGTCTGGTTAAACTGGTTTCTGGTGGGTCTCTTTAGTCTGGTTCAACTGGTCTGTTTAGTCTGGTTAAACTGGTCTCTGGTGGGTCTGTTTAGTCTGGTTAAACTGGTCTGTTTAGTCCGGTTCAGCTGGGCTGTTTAGTCTGGTTCAACTGGTCTGTTTAGTCTGGTTAAACTGGTCTGTTTAGTCCGGTTCAGCTGGGCTGTTTAGTCTGGTTTAACTGGTCTGTTTAGTCTGGTTAAACTGGTCTCGGGCAACATGGTGGTACAGTGGTTAGCACTCGTGCCTCACAGACAGAAGGTCCTGGGTTCGATTCCAACACCAGTCGATGGGGGTGGGGCCTCTCTGTGTGGAGTTTGCATGTTCTCCCAGTGTCTGCGTGGGTTCTCTCCAGGTACTCTGGCTCCTCCCACCATCCAAACACATGCACTGATAGGTTAATTGGTTAATCTAAGTTGCCCACAGGTGTGAATGTGAGAGTGATTCTTTGTCTCTATATGTTCAGTCTGTGATGAACTGGTGACATGTCCAGGGTGAACCCCGCCTTCACCCATAAGTAGCTGGGATAGGCTCCAAGTGACCCCCGTGACCCTAGTGAGGATAAAGCGGGGTCAGAAAATGAATGAATGAATGAATAAACTGGTCTGTGGTGGGTCTGTTTAGTCTGGTTATACTGGTCTGTTTAGTCTGGTTAAACTGGTCTGTTTAGTCTGGTCAAACTGGTCTGTTTAGTCTGGTTAAACTGGTCTGTTTTGTCTAGTTAAACTGGTCTGTTAAGTCTGGTTAAACTGGTCTATTTAGTCTGGTTAAACTGGTCTGTTTAGTCTGGTTAAACTGGTCTGTTTTGTCTAGTTAAACTGGTCTGTTTTGTCTGGTCAAACTGGTCTGTTTAGTCTGGTCAAACTGGTCTGTTTAGTCTGGTCAAACTGGTCTGTTAAGTCTCGTTAAACTGGTCTATTTAGTCTGGTTAAACTGGTCACCTTCTGTCTGTCCACTTCCTTAAACTGACTCTGAATCAGATTAAGTTGTTTTTTTGTTCAGACTGAACTCTGTCTCGTCCACAAACATGTCCAACCAGAGACCATTAGTGAAGGAAGACGCTCCACTGTGGACAACAGAGGACAACCACAACACTGGGGTCACTGGACACTGTTGGTTTGGGTTGAACTCTGACCTGTGTCCTCTGACCTCTGACCTGTGTCCTCTGACCTCTGACCTGTGTCCTCTGTCCTCTTCAGGTGTCTGTGTCCTGCTGCTGTCTGGATTGACTGTTTCTTCAGGTGAGATGATGAATTCAACCAATCAGACTCAATAACAGTTGGACATTTGGTCCATGTGTCTTTAACCTGTTGAATGTGTTGATTCTGTCCAGTCTCTGTGGACGTCCGTCCAAACCGTCAGCAGTTCTTCAGAGGAGACAGTTTGTCTGTGAGTTGTGCAGATGTTCAGACAGATGGATGGACAGTGAAGAGGACACTGAGGAACGGAAACACTGGGACATGTGCAGAGTTTGGAAGGATAGACGGGTCATTCTGCGTTGTCAATCGTCTCACGCCAGAGGCCAGTGGAGTTTACTGGTGTGAGACCAGTTCAGGACAGCAGAGTGACCAGGTGTCCATCACTGTAACAGGTGAATAAACTGAGCTGTGATTGGTTGAAGTGTGTCTCTAACAGGATTGGTGGTTCCTGAGGGAACTCCAGCTTTAACTGGAGGTTTCCAGTGTGGCCTTGTGGGTAGCAGGTTCTGTTCCAGACAGTGGACGTGGACCACAGCTCAGTCTGACCACCAATCAGCTCTCTGTATAGTTGGTGTGAGGAAAGTGGGCGGAGTCACACACATATTAGCTGTAGATGAGGACATCCCATATTCATCTAGTTTCAGATGTGGACACAGTTCAATGTTGAAGTCCCCCTTATGACCTTAGATCAGAACCACTGCTGGGAGTCCACTGCATGTGTGCGTCCTTTGTCTTTATTTGTGTCTCTGCTCTCATTTGTCCAACTCTGCTTGTATTTAACAGATATTTCTGTAATCTTGGACATCCCTGCAGTTCCTGTGGAGATAGGAAGTGATGTCACTCTGCACTGTAGAGTCAGAGGTGGTTCAACACCGAAAGCCGAGTTCATAAAAAACAGTCAGACACTCACACCTGTCCCAGTAGAAGAGTGGACCATCTCTGTAGACCACCTGTCTGATGCAGACCAGTACTCCTGTTATGTTCCATTGGTTGGTGAATCTCTAAAGAGCAGCCTGAGGGTCAAAGGTGAGGACTGTGACATCACTTCCTGTTCATAAAGTACACATTACAGACAGAACAGATGTAGGTCCCCTGGTGGACACTCATAGTACTGCAGTTCAACATTTTCACCACAATCAAACGTCTCCATCGTATGTTTCTATAAACACAGCTCAAACCAACAGATAGAACATGGATCTTCAAATCTTTGGTCACATGTTCCATCTGTAAAGTTGGTTTCAGATTTGACAGCTCTTACAGCGCTTTGGTTTCTGATCCAGGATTCAGTTGAATTGAATTCATGTAGATCATGAACATATGAAGTCAAACCAAAGTGGTCCCAGTATAAATCCTTGTGGAACACCAGTCCATGTATCCACATCAGTGCATTTCTAGACTGTCTTCTGTCTGTTATGAATGAGTGTAAATGTTGGACTTCCTGTTGGGTTCAGGGTTTGTTTCCACAGACGTTGTTCTTCATCTGGACCTGATCCATGGAACCAAACGTCTACGTCAACGTCAAATGAACTGAGACTGAAGATGATATTCTGTTGTCTCCTACAGGTTCCACTACCACTGATCCTACAACTTCTCCCTCTGGTTCCACCACCTCGATCATCATAGCTGTGGTCTCACTGGTTGTCCTGCTTCTGATTCTGGTTCTGCTGCTGTGGAAGAAACACAAAGGTGATGACCTGTCTCAACCAGACGTTAAATGTTTCATAAATGTCCCAGAGGTTTTGGTTCAGGTTAGTTTTAAGGGTCCAGTGTTCTGGTCCTCGTCCAGTGTTCTGGTCCTGGTCCCAGTCCTGGTTCACAGTGTGGTTCTGATGTGATGACTCCTCTTCTTGTGTCTCAGGTGACAGTGACTCCTCCCCTCCTGTAGATGTCACGTATGCTGATGTCACCATCGCTCAGGCAGCCAATAGGAGAGGTAGGAGACGCACCTGCACCTGAACCAGGTTCACTTAGATCCATGTGACCCGTTACCATGGTGATGTGTTTGTTTGACAGATAAACATCATGGAGAGGCTGAGACAGTGTACGCTGGAATCAAAACAAACACTGAAGGTAAACAAACAAATAAATAAATACATAAACCAACGACATTGTAGACTGTCACCATAAGGAACTGGACCTGATATGACTCAGCTTGTCCCAGTTCTGACCACGAGGAACATAAATGATGTTGAATGTAAAGTCCAGTAGCTGCTGTGTCTGGTACCAACGTCAGGGAGGCTGAGAATCCTCTGGGTGATGGATCAGAAAGTGTAGGGGAGTGGTTCCGACACAACAGGCTCTCAGTGCGTTTGGTCGCTCGTAGAAAGACGAACAAATCCTTTTTGTTGGAAGTTAAATGGTATCTGCAACTTCTGTTGGAATAATATGGCAGCAGTCGTCCTCTGGTGGGTCTTCAAGTCGCTCCAACCTGCTGATGATGCAAAGGAACATCATCAGCTCTATGAAATCCATCTGCTCTAACTGTTGTTGGTGATGAAACCATGCATGTGTTTGCAGATGCTCCTGGTCTGAGTCCAGGTGAAACCAGTCGGTAACTTTACCTAAAACCTTACGTGCCCACATACGTTAGACACTTTTACACAGATTCCAGAATAAAGGTCAGATGCTGATCCCACCTTTTTTCCTTTTTTCCAATCAAAGGGGCGGGGACACAGCGGATAGTGGGACGTATCACTTCAGGGTCAGAAATAGCCCAAGCATAGCAGTGTTGCTAACCTCTCCAGAGTCAGCGCATGTTTCACCGTTCCAAAAATGTTAGCATAGATAGAGTCCTCCGCTAGAAGTGACGACAGCTGGTGGATCTGGGCGTGTCCCCAGTCCCACATCTGTCTGAAGGTGTTGATTTGTTTACTGTTAACGGCCCACGCTAATTTTTAAATCCCCCCGGTGTGGGAGAGGCAGCGGGTGCATACAAAGGCACTGGCATGGATTCCGTGGCAGTTTCCCCAAGTACTGCGGCTTCATGCCACGGGTGAAAATACCATGTTGCTTCAGCACCAGTGGCATCTAGCCGCAGCACCATTATCACAAAGCCGTGGTACGTATGTTGGTATGTAGCCGCGGCACCAGTAGCATGAAGCTGTGGATCGAAGTGGTTTATTATGGAGTGAATAATTTTGACCTGTTTCAGGAGCTGAGGACGTCACCTACAGTCACGTCGTCAGCAACGGTCAGAGGTCATCCAGACGGAACCATGGTAACTGTGGCAACATCTTCTACGTCTTTTACCAGGGTTTCGTGGCATTTTGTTTTTGTTGTAAAAGTCTTTTTTGTGTTTTTCGCAGCTCAGTCATCTGATCCTGACGTGGTTTATTCATCAGTCAGACCAAGAAACACATGACCAGGAACACACATCAGGTTACCACGGTAACGTGGACGCCAAAATCCATGTGTTTCATTCCTTAACCAGGAAACGTAGATCAGCTGGTGGGTGGAGCCGTCTGTTTTATTGGTGCAGAGCTGTGGATGTTCACTTTTGTTCCGTTGTATTTAATAGATGTGTTTTGTTTCTTTGCTCCACACTGCCCTCTGGTGGTGACGTCATGTATTAAATTAAACTGGACTGAATCCTGTTTCCTGTTCCGACCTTTTGTGTGCGACTTTTTCCATTGTTTCCAAACTGTCGGACTCTTTGACTCACCCACCCGCTTTTATCCATATCTTCGTCTAAAGTCATTATTTATTTACTGTATGATGTCTTATATTTGTGCTTTGCAATATCTTCTGTTCTTCACTGCAATTTTTTTTGAAGAAAAGGGTTTTGTGGATGCGCTCCAGTTGTACTCTGTAGTAGGAGCAGCGGCCTGATGTCCCTAATCATTGAAGTTAATTTCGTTTGATGTACTCTGTACTGTCAAATGACAATAAAGGCAATTCAGTTCAATTCAATTTATGTCGAAAAGTCTGGAAATATCACAAAACCTTCGATTCTTAAAAAGAAATTGAAGATTTAATCAACATCATTTTATGAATTCTTTAAAAAAAAATGCGATAATTATATTAATGCAAAACACAGCTTTTGTTTGATTTTTGGTCAAATGTTTTTTTCTTACTAAAAATACAACTTGTTTGATGTATTTTGTTGCATATTTTCCGTTATTTTCAACTGGCCTTTGTGTTTTTGTCCTAAATTCAGTTGGCCTTCACTCAGATGTTGAACCGGTCTGGGACCCGGTTCTGGGTCACGACTTACCATTTAAGAAAGTCGGACCCACACGAGTCATTTTTATAACTAGTAACAACTCAGCAGACTTTGGTACATTTGAACAAATTTGGGTTTAGTTCAATAGTTAGTTTAGTTTATTTAATTTAGTTCAATAGTTTAGTTTAGTTCAATAGTTATTTACTTTAGTTTGGTTCAATAGTTACTGTAGTTTTATTGAATTAAGTTTCAATAGACAGGTTTTTCGTCTTTCTTCACACAGCGTCTCCTGTTTTGTGTTTTTTATGTCAATCAGGGGCATTTTCTGTCAGTTCATTATTTTATTGTAAATATTGAAGTTTCAACTCTGATTTTGATCAACCTTAAAGGAAACTTCTCTCTGCCAACAGCAGCAGCATCATGGGTAATTTATTGTTTAGAGCACAACAGGAAAGTCCAGTTTACGAAACATCCTCATGAACTATAGCAGCTCCGCCCCTTTTGGTTTCAACATTTAGCCATTGTTCCATATTGATGAAGAAATGGATTTCAATGCAGTTCCTCATTCAACAACTATATACGTCTGTACTAAAAATAAGAAAGAGGAACTGTGTTCATAAAGACGACGATCAGCATCAGAACAACATGAAGAACCCATCTGTTCTGTGGGGTGAGTTCAGACAGGCAGTCATACATTCATTTGTTGATTCATTTTTTCATTCATTCATTCGTTCTTCCATTCATGTGTTCATTTGTTTGTTTGTTTGTTTGTTCGTTCGTTCGTTCACTCATTCATTCATTCGTTCGTTCACTCATTCATTCATTTGGTCATTCATTCATTCATTCATCTTCCAGTCCTGTCATCTGTCTTATCTTTAAACCCATTGTTCTTGTATAAAGGAGTTGATCGTCAGCGTACGATGTGATTCTGCTGATGTTTGACCTTTGAACGTCACATCAGCTGTTGAATGATGTGGGCTAAACTGGTCCTGGACCATGTGGGTCCACATGGGTCCACCTCACATCCACTTGTCTGTTTGGGTGGTTGGACTCTCTGATGCTTTACAAACAGACTGAAGAACGAGGGAACAGGAAGTTGAACCAAGGCCTCACACTCAGCTTTCAACTGTCAGTGTTCGACCACAGGAAGTTTCAGCCGCTAACGTCAAAACCACAGCGTTGTCTTTGGTCGGAAACAAACGGAGGAAGACCAAGATGGGTTTGAGGACTTTAGAACCAACTCAGGGTTCCTCGGGGTTCTGCAAATGCTCTCCCATACCCAGTAGAACATGTGGAAGCTCAGACCAGTAGAAGACGTGTCTCAATAGTCAAACTAGTGCAGTTGTTTGACTTCCTGTTCCAGGAGGCGGAGCTCCAACACATGAACGTGATGTTGTCCAGTCCATGACGTCACTGTCTGTGGTCTCAGGTTTGTCCACCTCTGGACAATGTCCAACTGGTCACATCAATGACAGACACACAACTGTTGAACAAGCACTATGACCTCTGACCTGTGTCCTCTGACCTGTGTCCTCTGTCCTGTGTCCTCTGACCTGTGTCCTCTGACCTCTGACCTGTGTCCTCTGACCTCTGACCTGTGTTCTCTGACTTGCTGTTGACTGTCCTCTGTCCTCTTCAGGTGTCTGTGTCCTGCTGCTGTCTGGACTGACTGTTTCTTCAGGTGAAATGATGAATTCAACCAATCAGACTCAATAACAGTTGGACATTTGGTCCATGTGTCTTTAACCTGTTGAATGTGTTGACTCTGTCCAGTCTCTGTGGACGTCTTTCCAAACGTTCAGCAGTTCTTCAGAGGAGACAGTTTGTCTGTGAGTTGTGCAGATGTTCAGACAGATGGATGGACAGTGAAGAGGACACTGAGGAACGGAAACACTGAGACGTGCAGAGTTTGGAAGGATAGACGGGTCATTCTGCGGCGTCGGTCCTCTCACGTCAGGGTCCAGTGGAGTTTACTGGTGTGAGACCAGTTCAGGACAGCAGAGTGACCAGGTGTCCATCACTGTAACAGGTGAATAAACTGAGCTGTGATTGGTTGAAGTGTGTCTCTAACAGGATTGGTGGTTCCTGAGGGAAGTCCAGCTTTAACTGGAGGTTTCCAGTGTGGCCTTGTGGGTAGCAGGTTCTGTTCCAGACAGTGGACCAAGGTTATAATAGTTTGGGATTTTTAATTATAGTTTAGTTTTAATAAGTTTTGACTTATTTTCTCTAATTCAGTTAGTTTTAATTAGCTTTAGAGTAGGTTTGCTAGTGTTTATTTGTTACAGTTTTTTTCTGAATGCTTAGTTTTAGTTTAGTTTTAGTATTAGTTTTAGTTATTTCATATATTTTATCTTCCTCACTATTCTATTCAAAGAAATTAGTGAGGCATGGATCAGCAGGTTACCCTGGACACTTTATTTGGGGGTGGGGTTAGGGCGGCTCCTTGACTGAGCAGAGACACAAACACATGTACAGTACAATGTATGAATTCACTATAGCAGGTTGGGGGGGTGGGGGGGTGTCGATCAATACACAACGTCACTTATGTGAAAACAATGCAAAGACGTGCAAAGTGTGAGAGGAGATGCACAAAGCAGCCAGCAGTAAACCCCATACAAACATACATAAACCACTTATAAACATATGTAACCCAGTTCAGCAGCAGTAAAACACACACCTTAGCAGATATCTCATCTCTTATAATGTTAAAAAAAACGTTTGATGTTACTAGCTACAGCTAGCTGAATTAAAATGAAGCAAAGTTGGCTAATAATGGAACTGTAGATGATTAACAGGTTCCATCCCTCTGTCATTGGATTAGTTTTCCTCCTCCTCTTTTCTCCTCTTCTAAACTGTGCAGTTCAGGCCTTGGAAGGCCTTTTCATGGTGATAAACTCTCCAGTCTTTACCTGGATGCTAGTTCAACTGTTGTAATTATCCAAATTACGTCCAAAAATAGCGAAGCGAGACTCTCGGTTTAAAAATACGCATTCATTTTACTGCGTGTGGCAACTTGAAAAACACACACAACTTTCTCACAACTCGTGGCATACATACATCTGCTTCTGTGAAAATTTCCTATGCTTCTTGGGTAATGCTAAGCCTCATGGGAAAAGTAGTTATCTTAATCTTAGCATTCACTATGGCTTATTTTAGCTCAATTTTAACATAAATCACAAATGAAATATACTGTATATTTTACTCAGAAATAAATGAACATGAAATTGCATATGCATCATGAAACCATAATAAATCCAACACAAATCACTTGTACCCTTTCTTTCCCAGATAAAGTCACAACATCACACCTGTCTGACTCTGTCATTCAGCTCCACTCTGTCTCTGTCACTCACACACACACTGAACAAAAAAACAAACAAACAAAAAACCCGACCCCACGCATCACTGAAGTAAATCCCAGACAGGACTGTGCTGCTGTGTCCCAGCTTTAGTCTGTATGTTCCAGGTAGAGTGGGGACCAGAAGACGACTGGAAACCACCAGTGACCAGACATGACGGACTGTGAAGTGTCATATGGTACCAACAGCTAAAACTGCTGGAGCGAAATAAATCAATTTGAAATAAATCCGAAATTAACAAAGACGAAAACGAAGAGAATTTTATCCATAATTTTTTATATGTTTTAGTTAGTTTTGTAAGAACACAATACAGTTTCAGTTAGTTATCGTTTTTCTTTTAATTAGAGTTTTTATTTATTTCAGTTAACAAAAATGTTTTTTTCAATTTTAGTTTTCGTCGTTTCGTTCGTTTTTGTTAACAATTATAACCTTGCAGTGGACGTGGACCACAGCTCAGTCTGACCACCAATCAGCTCTCTGTATAGCTGGTGTGAGGACAGTGGGCGGAGTCACACACGTATTAACTGTAGATGACGACATCCCATATTCATCTAGTTTCAGATGTGGACACAGTTCAGTGTTGAAGTCCCCCTTATGACCTTAGATCAGAACCACTGTTGGAGTCCACTTCATGTGTGTGTCCTTTGTCTTTATTTGTGTCTCTGCTCTCATTTGTCCAACTCTGCTTGTATTTAACAGATTTTTCTGTAATCTTGGACATCCCTGCACTTCCTGTGGAGACAGGAAGTGATGTCACTCTGCGCTGTGTAGTCATAGATGGTTCAACACGGAAAGCCGAGTTTAAAAAAAACAGTTCGACACTCTCATCTGTCCCAGTAGAAGAGTGGACCATCTCTGTAGACCACCTGTCTGATGCAGACCAGTACTCCTGTTATGTTCCAGATCTTGGTGAATCTCCATCGAGCAGCCTGAGGGTCAAAGGTGAGGACTGTGACATCACTTCCTGTTCATAAAGTACACATTACAGACAGAACATATGTAGGTCCCCTGGTGGACACTCATAGTACTGCAGTTCAACATTTTCACCACAATCAAACGTCTCCATCGTATGTTTCTATAAACACAGATCAAACCAATAGATAGAACATGGATCTTCAAATCTTTGGTCACATGTTCCATCTGTAAAGTTGGTTTCAGATTTGACAGCTCTTACAGCGGTTTGGTTTCTGATCCAGGATTCAGTTGAATTGAATTCATGTAGATCATGAACATATAAAGTCAAACCAAAGTGGTCCCAGTATAGATCCTTGTGGACACCGGTCCATGTGTCCACATCAGTGCATTTCTAGACTGTCTTCTGTCTGTTATGAATGAGTGTAAATGTTGGACTTCCTGTTGGGGTTTGTTCCAGTTCTGTCCAGACTGAACAGAACCATGTATCTGCAGCGATGCCCCAAACCAACTCCATATCAGAACATTCACACGTTGTTCTGTTTGTACAAGAATGTTGTGTTTTCAATCCTGTTTAGGTCCTGAAAGATCGGATTATTTTTCCTAAAAGTACTAATTTGAATCCGCTTCATGGACTTTGACTCAGGTTCTATTAAATAAATGTGGAACAGACACCGTCATTTGTTGAGGATCCTGACAGGAACCTTTATGTGCAGATACAGAGCAGAGTTCTGCTGGTCCTCAGAGTCTGTCAAACGTTCTACTGGTGCTGATTAATCCAACGCTGTGTTTGGTTCTGGATCCAGTTCTGATGAACCCGTGGACCTGATGGTAGATCAGGAACTGACACTGAACATCATGTTCTGTCGTCTCCTACAGTTTCTACCAGTGTCAGCTGCTCGTCTTTCAGACAGGGGAAGCTCAGTGTCGGCTTACATCAAAAAAAAAAAACAGTCAAGTTAAATTCGATAAGATAAAGTCGGCTCTCCGTTCCTTTTTAAGAAAATGGTCATATTGTACCAAGTAAACCAGAAAACGTTGAAATTATGTTAAATTGAAACAAGGAAGTACAATGAGTGTGTTTTATTTACAGTGCAAGAAATGAACAGTTAATTTGGTAGTGGTTTCTCTGATTTCACAGCAGAATGTGTGACGATATTAAACTGAAGTGTGTGAGTGAAGGAGCAGATCTGAAAACAGCTGTCAATCAAACAGGATTCAGCCTTTCGACTGATCATCCAATCAGCATGTGTAATCCTGACATCCAGCCCGGCCGAGCTCCGCCCACAGCTCTATTCACCCCCAGAGACGCCCAGCATCCGGGGGCGGGACAACATGGTGTCATTTCTCCAATTAGCGTCCAGTTTTGAGGCAATGAAAAAACTGTTCCACTCAGTCCCATTGAAGTGCATGGACGCTGAGCGTCTACGGACAAATGCACTGAGCAGAGATGGAGGAGAAAACAGACACGGAATGGAGGAGAAGTGAACAACATCCAGTCTGATGATTTGTGATAAAGCTGAATCTGAACGAACTCGTCTGTGAGATGAACGTGTTCTAACACATTTGGAGTCAATGAAATGTCAACACAACCGAACAGATTAAACCATTTAATTTGAGTCATTTTAGGGGAAGCCGAGCTTCCACTGCAGTCTGAGAGAAATCACCACTGGTTTCTACCACCACTACCTCTGTTCCTACAACTTCATCCTCTGATCCTGGTTCCTCTTCAGATCCTGGTTCTTCAGGTCCTGGTTCTTCAGATCCTGGTTCTTCAGGTCCTGGTTCTTCAGATCCTGGTTCTTCAATGTCCATTGTGAGGCTGTTCCTCCACCTGCTGGTCGCGAGTCCGTACTGCGTCTCCACTGTCCTGATGGTGTCGATCTACCGTAAAAGGAACACAGGTTCTCATATGTTCTATGTTCTTGTATGTTCTCAGTTCTTGTATGTTCTAGGTTCTGGTATGTTCTCTGTATGTTTCTGTGTCCAATCCCAGCGTTTAGTCCATCTCATCATATCAATGTTGGGTCCTGATCGAATGACTGGTCGTTCTAGGTTCTAGGTTCTCGTATGTTCTAGGTCCTCATATTTTCTAGGTTCTTGTATGTTCTAGGTCCTCATATATTGTAGGTCTTCATACACTACCGGTCAAAAGTTTTAGAACACCCCAATTTTTTCCAGTTTTGTATTGAAATTCCAGCAGTTCCAGTCCAATGAACAGCTGTAAATGGTACAAAGGTAAGAGTGAACTGCCAGAGGAAAAAAAAAAAAGGTCAGGTTAAACAAACTGAAAAATAATGTACATTTCAGAATTATACAAAAAGGAGAACAAGAAATGGGTTAAAAACTTAAAGCAGTTCTGCAGCAGTGGAGGTTGATCAAGTCTGGAAAGTTGGTGCTACCAGTTCCTCCAGGTGTCCCAACGTTTGTGAATTCCTTCAACCCCCTGTGTCTGCAGAACAGGAGTGTGGAACACACTGTGGTACCAGACCCATGGAGCAGTACTGGAACAGGACTGGACTGCAGACAGTAGTGTGTTAGTATAAAAATGGAAAAGAGGAAAAGACAATTAATGATAGAAGAGAGACAGAGCATCAAAACACTGATAAATGTAGGTGTGTCCTCCAGAGAAATGTCCAAGAAAGTCCAGGTGTCAGTCAGTCCAGTTTCCTTCAGCATCCAAGGCACTGAAACTGGACTGGAAATGCAGCAGAAGAGGTCTGGCAGTGACAGTGGTCGTAGTAAGACAGTCTGAGTTTCCAGTGGGAACAGCAGACTGAACAGATGCAGGTCAAACACTGGTCGTGAACACCTGGACCTGAGCTGTGTTTGACTCCGCCCACAGAAGAAGAGCAGCCGTCGCCATGGAAACCAGGCAGCATCACGTCGGAGACGAAGACGAAGACGAAGACGAAGACGAAGGACTACGACGACGTGGCTGCAGGCGTCGCCATTGAACACGACTTCTGAAGAGATGACGTCAACTTTGACACCGAAATATGTTTTTATTTCTAATTTTACACTTTTCATCTGATAAAGATTCTGAAAAACAAGAGTTTTTCTTTTCTATAATGATGTGATTTCCAAACTGAACAGAATTAGTTTGTAAATAAATGTTTCATAAACTCTTTAATATTTTAATCTGGTTTTATCTGTGGTGATGTTTTAAATATTAAACTTTACTCATTTATTCTCATTATTCTATGTTGTTTTTTTACTCCACCTTTCTGTTCAGTTGGAGTAAATCCAGTCTAAACCCACTGGAGTTTGTGTTCCATTCTTCATCAGCTGAACTCAGATCTCAGTCTGTGTGTGTGTGTTCACTTAAGGCCTGTTTGGGTCCAATACTGTTCTGAACCTGTGGAAATGTGGGAGAGTGGACACTGAGAATCCATCCACCACACAGCTGTGGACCGTCCACTGGACGAGTGGACACAAGGACTATTGGACAGGTGGACACTAGGGTAGACACAGTGAAAGGACAGGACTATTGGACAGGTGGACACTAGGGTGGACACTGTAAAAGGACAGGACTATTGGGACAGGTGGACACTAGGGTGGACACTGGAAAAGGACAGGACTATTGAACAGGTGGACACTAGAGTGGACACTGTAAAAAGGACAGGACTATTGCACAGGTGGAAACTAGGGTGGACACTATAAAAGACAGGACTATTGGACGGGTGGACACTAGGGTGGACACTATAAAAGGACAGGACTATTGGATGGGTGGACACTAGGGTGGACACTGTAAAAGGACAGGACTATTGGATAGGTGGACACTAGGGTGGACAATGTAAAAGGACAGGACTATTGGACGGGTGGACACTAGGGTGGACACTTTAAAAGAATGGACTAATTGGACGGGTGGACACTGAGGGTGGACACTATAAAGGACAGGACTATTGAAAGGGTGGACACTAGAAGTGGACACTGTAAAAGGAAAGGACTATTGGCAACGGTGGACACTAGGGTGGACACTGGGAAAGGACAGGACTATTGGACTGGTGGACACTAGGGTGGAACGTAAAGGACAGGACTATTGGACAGTGGACACTAGGGTGGACACGTAAATGGACAGGACTATTGGACGAGGTGGACACTAGGATGGACACGTAAAAGGACAGGGACTATTGGACAGGTGGACACTAGGGTGGACACTGTAAAAGGACAGGACTATTGGACAGGTGGACACTAGGGTGACCACTGTAAAGGACAGGACTATGGACAGGTTGGACACTAGGAGGACACTGTAAAAGGACAGGACTATTGGACAGGTGGACACTAGGGTGGACACTGTAAAAGGACAGACTATTGGACAGGTGGACACTAGTGGACACTGTAACAAATGGACCGGGTGGACACTAGGGTGGACACTGGAGGACGACTTGGACGGTGGAGATTAGGGTGGACACTGTAAAAGGACAGGACTATTGGACAGGTGGACACTAGGGTGGACACTTGTAAAAGGACAGGACTATTGGACAGGTGGACACAAGGGTGACACTATAAAGGACAGGACTATCTTGGACAGGTGGACACTAGGTGGACACAGTAAAAGGACAGGAATTATTGGATGGTGGACACTAGGGTTGACACTGTAAAGGAAAGGACTATTGGACAGGTGGACACTAGGGTGGACATTGTAAAAGGACAGGACTATTGGACAGGTGGACACTAGGGTGGACACTGTGAAAGGACAGGACTATTGGACAAGGTGGACACTAGGGTGGACACTAGAAAAGGACAGGACTATTGGACAGGTGGACACAAGGGTGGTCACTGTAAAAGGACAGGACTATTGGACAGGTGGACACTAGGGTGGACACTGTAAAAGGACAGGACTATTGGACAGGTGGACACTAGGGTGGACACTGTCAAAGGACAGGACTATTGGACAGGTGGACACTAGGGTGGACACTGTAAACGGACAGGACTATTGGATAGGTGGACACTAGGGTGGACACTGTAAAAGGACAGGACTATTTGACAGGTGGACACTAGGGTGGACACTGCCAAAGGACAGGACTATTGGACAGGTGGACACTAGGGTGGACACTGTAAAAGGACAGGACTATTGGACAGGTGGACACTAGAGTGGACACTGTCAAAGGACAGGACTATTGACAGGTGGACACTAGGTGGACACTGTAAAAGGACAGGACCTATTGGACAGGTGGACACTAGGGTGGACACTAGAAAGGACACGACTATTGGACAGGTGGACACTAGGGTGGACACCTGTAAAAGGACAGGACCTATTGGACAGGGGACACTAGGGTGGACCCAGTAAAAGGCCAGGACTACTAGAGACCGGTGACCACTCGTGGACACTGTAAACGGAAGGACTATGGCCACGGGTGGAGATTAGGGTGGACACTGTAAAAGGACAGGGACTATTGGAAGGTGACCCTAGGGTGGACCACTGTAAAAGGAATGACTCTGGACAGGTGGAACACAAGGGTGGACACTATAACACGCCAGACAGGACTATGGACAGGTGGACACTAGGGTTGGACACAGTAAAAGGACAGGATTATTGGACTGGTGGACACTAGGGTTGACACTTGTAAAAGGAAAGACTATTGGAAGGTGGACACTAGGGTGGACACTGTAAAAGACAGGACTATTGGACAGGTGGACACTAGGGTGGACACTGTAAAAGGACAGGACTGTTGGACAGGTGGACACTAGGGTGGACACTGTAAAAGGACAGGACTATTGGACAGGTGGACACTAGGGTGGACACTGTAAAAGGACAGGACTATTGGACAGGTGGACACAGGGTGTGAAGTGTCGTCTGTGATTCTGAAGGAGTTTGACCAACGTATGAACGAGTGGAAACGAAACCAACACAAGGAAATCTGGACGGAAATGACACGAACACAGACACAGATTTAAGATGACCTTTGACCTGCACTGTTTTTATTGGACTGTTCTGTCTTCTCTTTTCCTTCCTGTTCTTTTCTTTTTCTATCCTTTCTTTTTCCTTTCCTTTTCTTTTCATTGCCTTTGTTTTCTTTTCTCTTCTTTCCTTTCCTGTTCCTCTTTTTCTTTTCTTCTTTCTTTCTTTTCTTCTTTTATTTCCTTTTCCTTTTTTCTTTTCCTTTTTCTTTTCTCTTCTTTCCTTTTCTTTCCTCTTTTTCCTTTCTTTTTCTTTCTTTTTTCTTTATTTCTTTCCTTTTCTTTTTTTCCTTTCCTGTCCTTTTTCTTTTCTTTTTGTTCCTTTTCTTTTCCTCTTTTTCTTTTCTTTTCCTTCCTTTTTCTTTTCTCTTCTTTTCTTTACCTTTTCTTTTCCTCTTTTTCTCTTCTTTCCCTTTCCTTTCCTTTTCCTCTATCTATTCTTTCCTTTTTCTTTTCTCTTCTTTTCTTACGCTTTCCTTTTCTTTTCCCACTTTTTCCTTTCTTTCCCTTTTATTTTTCTCTTCTATTCCTTTTTTTATCTTTTCTTTCCATTTTCTTTTCTTTGTCTTTTCTTTTTCTTTTCTTTGTCTTTTCTTTATCTTTTCTTTTCTTATCTTTTTTTCTTTTCTTTTCTTTTCTTTTCTTTGTCTTTTCTTTTCTTTTTCTTTTTTTTCATTTCTTTGTCTTTTCTTTGTCTTTTCTTTGTCTTTTCTTTTCTTTTCTTTTCTTTAAGGCAGGCATGTTCAAAGTCCGGCCCGGGGGCCAATCACGGCCCGCGGTCAGATTTTCTACGGCCCACAGCTTGGGTTTTAGAATGTATTATTTACGGCCCGCTTGGACTGTTGAACTGAGTACATGAATCATAAAAGGTTCAAAATGCAGTTTCTCTGTTCACCTCATGGTGGCAGCACCACTCTAACTCTATCTGGCTCTGTGACCTCGCCGTGAACCTTTTTCACTAATTTCTAACCACGGCGCCTGTAAATTAAAAAAAAACAAAGTTGACAGCGAGGGCCACCGCTTCCAGGAGAGATGGGAATTACACTTTTTTTCACTGAAAATCGAGACAGTTGTGTTTGCCTAATTTGTCAAGAGACTGTTGCCTTGTTTAAGGAATTCAATTTAAAGAGACACGAGCAGACAAAACATGCTAACGCATACGACAAGCTAGCAGGGAGGTGAGCGCTCCGAAAAAGTGAAGCAAATTCAAGCTGCTTTAAACTCAACAGTGACTCTTCATTTGAACCTGGGAGTTCAATGAATTCACCACCAAGGCAGGCTACCAAGTTGCCAGGTTAGTTGCCTCTAACTGCTGGTGTTGTGTACTTGTAGATGTGACACAAATATTACTTTCTGAATGATTTTGTGAAATACAAGAGTAAGAGTCATATGTTTTCATCTTAAACGCTAACAGACTTTGCATTACTGAGTAATATATGAGTAATGATTACTTATATAAGTCATGTTTAAAATGAATGTGGGGTTAAGATTTTTATCAACTTCTTGGACGTCTAAGATACTCTACACAGTTTGTTCTATGTTATCTGACTCCAGATGTGAAAGGAAGGCAGAATTGTTTGTTTTGTTTTGTTTTTTTTAATTTGTTCACACCTGAGTGGCTTAGATTTGGTTACATTGCCATTTAAAAAAATGATATTGTGACAATGAAAATAAAATTGTTGTAGAACAGCACATTTATATGTAATTTTTACTGTTTAAAAAATGTCTGAAGGGACCACTGGCCCCTGGCAATCTCCACATTATCAGATCTGGCCCTCTTGAAAAAAAGTTTGGACACCCCTGCTTTAAGGGCATTATCAGAGCTACCATTACTCTGAATCATAAAACATAACTTTTGTAATCTCACAGCGTTTCCACTTTACTCATTTCTCCTCCGCAGCTCCTGTTCCATCAGTAGACTGTATTTAAGGGTCTGGTCTGTGCAGTTCTGGGTCAGTGTCTTCACTGCACCACGGAGATGAGGTGCCCAGGCGACGGGCGCACGCACTGTGAACACACGGCCTCTGCGAATTTTCCGTGGACATTTGAGGTTTCATAGTCCATACATTTCTCATCCTACATAATCCTACATGTGTGACACCATGTACATGTACCTGTATGAGTCCCACAGTCATAAAAGCTGAGCTTTGTGCAGACCTGTTCAGTCCAGTACAGCTGACTTCCGGACTTTTATCTCCATCCTTCATTCATCAGACTCCTGTTTGTTCTTCTTAGTTTTTGTTTCTGTTCATAAATCCGTTTTTTTCCTTCCACTTGTGCATTTGAGTTCAATCCAAACACATCCTAGACAGTAGACTGTGGTCAGTGACAGGAGGAGCAGCGACACTGAAGCGTCAGATTCAGAGGGACACATACGGGATGTGGAGACGGCGATAATGGATGATTGACAGGAGGCTCAGCCAGGTTTGGCCAATTATTTCATTTGGACCAAATAAAATGATTGGTCAGACTTTTATCAGAAATATATGAGAATTAAACATTTTTGAGTTTCAATACCTGGTGGATTTCTTTTCCATTTTTGTTTGACACACACTTATTAGGAGCATTTTAAGATGACAAAAGAAAAGTGTAAAAATGCCACATCATATGGTATAGCTTTAATATCACTAAAATGCAACTCAGACCTTGAACCTTGTCATACTCTGTGTTTTTTGGCCTAAATGAATTAAATAATTGACGTCACAACTAAAAACTAAACACTAATAAAAACTCCGCTGAACATGAACCTCTGGGCTGACGCGTGTGTCTACTGTCGTCATGATGGCGTCTGCAATGACAACAGACGACTGAGTGTTAATTAGAAATTATCACCACAGCGTCGCTCTGTCCTGTCGCCTCGTCATCGTCACCCCCTCCGGGTGTCACTGGGGGGGTGGGGGATTGGGAGGGCGGGGCTTGGAGACATCCATCAGATCAGACATACAACACATACCACATTCACCCCCATTTTATGTTTCTATTCAAGAACATATGACTTCCTTTCTATTTACTATTATTTATGAACTTATTTCAGGGGCCACATTCAGCCCAATATAACATGAGGTGGTCTGGACCGGTTAAAGGAATAACAGTGAAAAAAAAAGAATTACGTTATGAAATGTAATTATGTTTACAAAAGTTTCCTAAAAAATGTGAATAACATGAACAACCTGAAATGTAAGAATATTAGGTGCAATTTTAAGAATATTCTGCCTCAGTTTATCATTTCACATGTTCATTCTAACTTACAGATCACAGTGGATCTACAAATACACAAAACATTTAGTAAAAAGCAGAGTATTGTTCAAATGACATTTACTTCTCTTTAGACATTTCAGGTTTTTCATATATTTTTTTTTTTGAAAGGATAGTTTGTAAATGTAAACAATTTCATCTAATTTAACTTTTTTTTTTTACACTAAAACAAAGACAAACATTTGAAGTTGTGGATTCCCTGGACTGGTGGAGAATTGTTGCTGATGTGCCCTTAAACAAGGCACTTAACCCCCCCCCCCCATTTGCTCCCCAGACACAGAACATGGTGAGCCCACTGCTCCTAGCATCCAGTGTGTGTGATGCATGATCTAGAGATGGGTTAAAGGCAGAAGAGCAGTTTCAGTGTGTGGTGAATATTTACATGTGTGACAAAAGAAAGATTCTATTCTATTCTATTCTATTCTATTCTATTCTATTCTATTCTATATGGAGCTGGATAAATATTAAAGGCACAGGTTTTTGCTGCCTTGAGTGTGATACAGACATTTGAAGGACTGCAGAATGAACATAAAACACATGATTAACCTGTTGAAAATATCACTGTAACAAAACTTAGTCCTGGGTTTTACATAGAAACTGCAGATGTACAGTTTAGAATAAAAAAGACAAAAAGGATTCATTTTTACAAAAAACAACATAAAACAAGACCCCCCCTTGAATTTACAGCAACACAGTCCTGACAACAATAAATTAATACACTACAAATTAGTACTCGTATATCAAACAAGTGTTCAGAGAACACAAACCTCCACCAAGCACCCTGAACTGTGTACATGTGTGGATCGACTGTTTCTGTTTAAATTCAACAGTTTCCAGGTTGTTCCATACAGCAGAAACAGTTGAAGCTTGGTACCAGTCATGTGTCTGTCAAATTAAATTAAATTCACATCAATATTAGTTGAGTTCTAATTTTAAATGTGTGGTAAATGGGATTTTCAGTGTTAAATGTAAATGTCCACAGAGTCCACATTCCACAGTGGATGTGGACAATTTAGTTCCAGATACAAGATATTGTTCTAAGCTACAGGTGGATCCAATTGGAGGATAATCTGAGTCGTTTTGAATTTTTTATGAATTTTCAAAAATTGCTCAATGATGACAGATAGGAAAATTGTAGATGTTGTGACCTTGCTGTGACCTTGAACTTTGGCCTACTGGGACCAAAATTGAATGGGTTGGTCCCAGGGCCTAGGCCTATCTGTGGGGAAGATTTGGGAAAGATGGGTGGAATAGTTTCTCGTAAAGTTGCAAACAAACAAACAAACAAACAAACACGCAAACACACACAGCAAAGTGATCACAACACCTCCTGGTGGAGGGAATAAAACAGTGTTTTTTGACCTTGAGGTCAGGTGTTGGAATTCATATGGGGTCACCTGAAATTTCTAGTCATTGTAAAAAAAAAAAAAAAGTAAATAAATTACTAATAAAAATGTATTTTTTAATGATTCAATATAGATTTCATTATAATTAAAACGCCACACATTTTTCCTAAGAAAAATCCATCCATCCATTATCCACCACTTATCCGAGGCCGGGTCACAGGGGTAACAGTCTAAGCAGGGATGCCCAGACTCCTCCCTCTCCCCAGACTCCTCCTCCAGCTCTTCCGGGGGGACCCCGAGGCGTTCCCAGTCCAGCCCACAGACATAGTCTCTCCAACGTGTCCTGGGTCTTCCCTGAGGTCTCCTCTCAGTGGGACATAGCCCAGAACACCTCCCCAGGGAGGCGTCCAGGAGGATCTGAAACAGATGCCTGATCCACCTCAGCTGGTTCCTCTGGATGTGGAGGAGCAGCCGCTCTACTCCGAGCTCCTCCCTGGTGACTGAGCTCCTCCCCCTATCCCTAAGGGTGCGCCCAGACACCCGACAGGGGAAGCTCATTTGGACCGCTTGTATCTGGGATCTGGTCCTTTTGGTCCTGACCCAAAGCTCAGGACCATAGGTGAGGGTAGGAACGTAGACTGACCGGTAAATCCAGAGCTTCTCCTCTCGGCTCAGCTCCTTCTTCACCACAACAGACCGATACAATGACTGCATCACTGCAGACGCTGCACCGATCCGTCTGTCAATCTCACGCTCCATCCTTCCCTCACTGTGAACAAAGAAAAATCCAGTTTAGATCAAATGCAGGATATAACATCTGAGAGGGCGTGTCTTGATCATGTGACTGCATGCGTTATGATGCTTCAACCTGCCTGGACATCAGCTGAAACTGGACCGAACAGAGAATGGACAGATTTGTTCACCCGCCTGGACCCTCCAAGAAAAAAAGTCTGTGTTTTGAACGTCTGGGGTCGACAGAAATGTGTGATGTTAAAATGGGCTCATGAGCCAAAAAAGGTCGGAACCACTGAAATAAAAGAAGAAAAGTGTGTGTGATGCAGAAAACAGCAGGGTCAGGCGCTCACATCAGTCGTCTCATATCTGCTCAAACACTTCACCTCTGTCATCATTCTAATACCTCAGTCTTTCCAGGTGGAGTAGGTCTGCCTGCTCCTCCATCCAAAGGTCAAACGTGGACACTGAACAGTTCTTCACACTCTCAGGATCTGCTTTTTAGCGATCACCAAACAAAACCAAACAGCTGCTTTCTCATATTTATTGGCAGATAGTAAAGAACTAGAAGACCCACTGATGGCAACGAGTGGATCTGGACCCCAGTGTTGACCAAAAACCACTGAAAAACTATGAAAAAATACTCTGCCAGAATGAGTCCAGTTTAGTGCATGAGCAGAAGTTTAGAATTATTTATACCAGCAGATGGCGCAACAACCCACTGACTGGATTCTATTTTCACTGTAGAAACTCATCATGTTCAGTCCAACATTTACTGTCTATTAATCCAGATATTCTGTTATATAATGTATAATATAATGTATAATGTTTTTAACTCTCCAGTATCCCGTCCAGCAAGGCCCGTACTGAGCACCAAGTGTGCCTTTTTTGCACACTTGTGGAATAATGTCAAAAAAGTTTTCATACAGTTTGTTTTTAATTCTTTTACACTTTTTTCTATTTCATCAACTTGAGCCATAAATAAAAATACCAAAAACTCAATAACTGTCACATTTTTTAACCCTCTAAATGCTGTGTTTGTAATGTAAACAAACCATTTTTTTTTGGATGCAAAAAACACAAAAAATTTTTTTATTTTTTTTCAATATACTACATAAAAAGTGGATCACATATTATTTAATTTTTTCATCCTGGCATATGTCAGTGATTAACTCCAACACTGGTTAATTTGCATTTTTATTTTTGGCGCTAGGTCAAATGTTCAAAAATACTAGCATCTGTCACCAAGTGTGCCAAAAAGGCACACATATAAATCAAACTATTAAATATTATATATTGATTTATTTTTCTGCTGTAATTTGATTTTATTTTTGTAAATCAAGGTCAGCCCTAATCATACAGATCAAACAATCATTCACTTTAGATTTTTTTAACCTTTTAAACAATCTCTTTTCATCATGATGTCACTACATTTTTTGACGCAAAAAACACAGAATATTTTTTTTTTCTTTTCAAAATACTACATTAAAATTGAATTAAATATTATTTGATTTTTGCAGCCTGGCATATGTCAATGATTAACAGCAACATTAACAACATTAATAAATTAATTTAGACCCTCACCTCTCAAATGAAGCCCAGATATCAGTAAAAGCAGGATTTATGCTTTCCTAATTTTTTTTTTTTTCTCTATTTAAACTTTGTTAATTGATTTATCACCTTTTATTTTAATATTATCCTCTGTATTTTGCATTTTTTCTGTGGTATTTTCAGATATTTAATTTACAGGTCATGTTCTTTAATCATCACGTTGAGATTACATTTGAGGGTTATTGTCACAAAAACTGTAGGAAAAGTAACTCTTTTTTATAGAAACAGGTATTAAACAGTTTAGATCAGTAGATTCTTTTGTTCACCAGTGTGTATTTGGATCTTTATGGGTTAAATTCACTCAACTTTTATGAACAACTACATGATCAGTAAATTAAATGTAGGAAAATACATGATTTACACTGAAAAATGCAAATACAGAGCAAGGTTATTATCGTTAATGAAAACTAACAAAATGACAAAAAACTAGAATTGAAAAAACATTTTTGTTAATTGAAATAAATAAAAACTAGAATTAAAAGAAAAAACAATAACTGACTGAAACTGTATTGTGTGCTTACAAAACTAACTAAATAAAAATTATGGATAAAATTCCCTTTCTTTTCGTTTTTGTCCATTTCGAATCGATATGAAATCGATTTATTTTGCTTGAGTAATTTTCGCTGGTGGCACACGACACTTTTTGGTCCGTCACTTGTGTTCACTTGTGGTTTCCAGTCGTCTTCTGGTCCCCACTCTACCTGGAAACATGGAGACTAAAGTTGGGAGAAAGCAGCAGAGTCCTGTCTGGGATTTATTTGAATACGACGACAGAGAAGAAGAGAAAAGATATAAAAAAAAACTAAAACTAAACTGAAACTAAGCATTTAGAAAAGAACAGAAACTAATAAAAACTATCAAACCTGCTCTAAAAACTAATTAACATGAACTGACTTATGGGGAAAAAAAGTAAAAACTAAGTAAAACTAAACAATAATGAAAAATCCAAAACTATGAGAACCTTGTTAATCACAGCTGAGGCTAAATGTAGAGAAATATTCACTTGGACACAAAAAATATCTCTGGGTGTTTTCAGGTTAAATTGACATAAATGGGAAATATTCACATGTAAGTGCTTCAGATTTCCATAAACCTTCAGATCTGCTTCTGTCTCAGCCTTCAGCAGCGAATATGTGACTGAATACAGACTGAACTGAAGCCTGCACTGGTCCAAGCTTCACCTTTTCTGCAGGTAAACATGATCCTGTGCTGCCATCTGGTGCATGTATGTAGAACTACCTCAGGTTTAGGTCCATTCAACTCATTCCAGGCCTTAGAGCACAGGTGTCCAACATGAGGCCCAGGGGCCAAACCCAGCCCACTAAAGGGTCCAGTCTGGCCTGAGGGATGAATTAGTGAAATACAAAAATTATACTGAAGAAACTAACAATTAATGGTGTAAAAATCATTTTAATTCAGTTCCACACACAGACCAGTTGGATCTCAGTTGGGTCAGATCAGTAAAACAATATCATAATAACTTATAAATAATGACAACTGCAGATTTTATCTTTGTTTTAGTGAAAAAAGTCAAATTACATGTTAACAAAGTATCCTTTTGCAAAAAATGTAAAGAACCTGAACAAATATGAACAACCTGAAACGTCTTAAGAGAAGTAATTACAATTTTACCAGTATTAGACCTGGTACTATATGTTTTGTGTATTTGTAATCATAATGTAAGTTGTAACGCACATGTGTAAATGATAAACTGATAAACTGAGGCAGAATTATGTTAAAACTGCACTTGTTTTTCTAAAGACATTTCGAATTGTTCATGTTATTCAGATTTTTAAGGAAACGTCGTAGATGTAAACATTATCATGATGTAATTTGACTTTTTTCACAGTTATTATTTTACTGGTTCCGCCCACTGCAGATCATTTTGGGGTGAAAGTGGAACTGAACTAAAATGAGTTCGACAGCTCTGCCTTAGAATGGGATTCACTGATGGTTTCACTGCGCTCTCATAATGTCTTATATCGTATTCGTACATTTTGATATAATGATATGAAAACACCATCTCAGACTCACAATAAACACTCATTTGACTTTGTATAAACGTCAGAACTAAGGTGAGGCCTCCGTCCTTGGCTCGGCCGTGTGCACGTGCTGCCGTCTGTTTTCATGGCGTCTGCGTGGAGCTCAGAGGTGTTAGCCAAACACCGTCCTGTCAGATATATGGGTCGCTGTGGGGCGGCCCAGGAGCCGGGCTGCAGTTTGGTTTGGCCACCGGCAGCAGCAGCAGCAGCAGCCGTCTGAGCCGCTGTCAGCTTTCATGTGGCCGAGGCATTTATCTGAGCAGAGACAACAGCGTTACAGCGAACGGAGCGCCTCACTTTGATCAAACTGCTCTTTGAGGTTTCACTCATAAATTGGATGTGACACCTGGAACAATATTTATTTACCAGTATTCTTTACTGGTCTTTATACGTGTGGCCTTGTTTTCTTTTGGCCTGAGTCCAGAAATGTTGTTTGTTCTCCTGGACGTCCAGGAGTCGTTCCCTTAAAGGAGCAAAATGGAATTTCATGCCTTTATTTTCAGCACACGATGAATGAATGATACACTTTGGAGCAAGGTTCTAATAGTCTTGGATTTTCATTATAGTTTAGTTTTATTTAGTTTGGACTTTTTTTTCTGTGATTCAGTTCGTTTGAATTTGTTTTTAGAGCAGGTTTGATAGTTTTTATTAGTTTTCATTTTTTTCTCAATGCTTAGTTTTAGTTTAGTTTTAGTACGAGCTTTAGTTTTGTTGTCTCTTTTCTCTTCTTCTTCATCGTATTCAAATAAATCCCAGACGGGACTCTGCTGCTTTCTCCCAACTTTAGTCTCCATGTTTCCAGGTAGAGTGGGGACCAGAAGACGACTGGAAACCACAAATGATGGATCATGAAGTGTCGTATGGTGCTGCTAGCTCAAATTGCTAGAGCGAAATAAATTGATTTCATATCAGTCCGACAATGACAAAAATGAAAACGAATGGAATTTATTCATAATTTTTATGTTTTAGTTAGTTTTTTAAGCACACAATACAGTTTCAGTAAGTTACCGTTTTTTTCTTCGAATTATAGTTTTTATTTATCTCAGTTACCGAAAATGTTTTTTCAGTTCTAGTTTTTGTCATTTCCTTAGTTTTCGTTAATGATAATAACCTCACTTTGGAGGATATTTAAGACACTAGTGTGTTGACCCGTAGATGTGGTCATTTTTAAGCTGTTGTGTATTTGTGCATGTTGTACCGCATTTGTCCACCAGTCACCGCCAAAGTGTTCTGGGCGTAGTAGCGTGAATGTAAGACTATTGTATTCAAAATTACTAATATCTCCCAAAATATTGGTCCTATTAACTTGTCCTTTTCACTAGTCTCTTCGTTGACCAAAATACAGAAGTATGACAAACACCAGCAGTCAGCTGTGTATGGATTTAGTGTGACGCCCAAGACACACACACACACACACACACACACACACACACACACACGTACTCAGAGGCCACTTGGCTTTTTAAATGTAGAATTACTTGTGTGGAGCGCCCCCTCCAGGTTGGAGGAGGAGGACCCTTAATTTGACGAACATCATAAATGCACATCATTTGTCTGTAAACACTGAGCGTCGTTCACATGTTTTCTGACGTTCAGTTCTCAGTCAGGGCTGTCAAACTCGTTTTAGTTCAGGTTCCACATTCAGCCCAGTGAAGTGGGTCAGACCAGTAAAATAAAAAAAAATAAATAAATAAAAAAATGACTTTTTAACGTTCCAGGCAAGTCACGCCAAACTGCGTGAGTGCAAGGAATTGTGGGAGTTAGATGTAAACAAACCAGCATGGTGGACTCATTTACAATCATTTCTATCGCCAAAGGTGTTTGCTCTTTGCTTATTTGAGGGAAACAGAGGAGGAAAAATGGTGCATAAGGCAAGAGAAGCTGTTCTACCTTTAATGTTATGGTATTTGTAGATTTGGATTCGTATTTGGTATTAATTTATTCTTGCATTCATTGGACTAAAAACTAGCTAATGCTAGAGCAGATTATACAGAACATTTGCAGACAAATAATGTCAGAGCAATACCTTGTTTTAATAAACAATTTGCATAAACACCACATTCGGGGGGGGGGGGGGGGCTGCCATTGCTATGTGATGGGAGTGCATCGATCTAGTACGAGTTCACGGGTGGGAAGTCCAAGGTTTGACTGACATTCCAGTGCATTTTCACTGGTAGAAGGTGACAGGTGGACTGGAACGCAGCATTAAACACAAGTAAATTGTGAAGGGTTTTGCAACAGCGGCCATTTTTGTCAAACACTCTGCCTGGCATATTTACTTCAATTCCCAAAATGCACCTGTGAGAATAAAAAGATATTCCAAAAAAATAGTAGTGCATAATTTTTGTGTCCTTTTCCTTTGGTTCCGTCGGGGTAATCATTATGTGCAGAATCATCTGTGCACTGCTGGAATACTGACTAGTCCTAATTTCAGGGAAAACTCTGATATCACTGAGTTGTCTGTGGATTTGCTTTGTGTAATAATGTGGGGATTAGAAAAAAAACCTGAAAGAAAAAGACGGAGTAATCATTATAGAAACCTGGTCTCTGTGTTACAAAAAATGGGTTTTATCTGAAAAATAGTTTCTCTTTTATCTGGATAAATATTTATTTTTCCAACAGACCCAAAGTGCTTCCAAAGCTGCTTCATAACATTCGTCTCCATCTGGTTTGAAGTTTCAGCCTCTCTGTCCTGTTTTTAGGACCAGCTTCAAAGAAACACCCAGATTCACCCAAACAGAGAACATGGAGCAGAAATCATGGGGACAGTGTTGAGATTTGAAGAGAATAATTCCTAAAACTAGTGAAACTTTTCAAAGAGCGACTGTGAGAGTTGGTGAAAAACTATGGTAACACTTTACTTGAAGGTCTAGTTTATAATGTATTAAGTGCACATTCATAAGACATTATAATGCATCATAAAAGTCATTACAACAGTTTATAATCATGTACAACAACTTATAAAAAGGTTAATAAAGTAGTATAAGTGTAGGCATAATGGATTATAAATTCAGCTTTCATAATGTTTTATACATCCATACCAAAGTGACAACAGTGTTTGTAGGAAGAATCTCCAGTCCTGGGTTATGTAACACATTGTAACCATCATAACTGTAACCAGTTATAAAGACCAGGAGAACTGCTCTGACATGCAGTTTCTGAAACTGAATCATACCTTATAAACATCAATAGGTTACAGGATGACTTTTAAGAGCTTTAGTAAAGTGACAACACTGTCTATGGTTATATTAGCAATTGTATGATATTATAACACAAGTATGATGACGTATGAGCAGGATCTGCTGGCTCTAAGCAAAGTGTAAGTCCAAAAATTATACATAAAAGTGTTCTTCATAACTTTATTTTGCAAAAACAAAACATTAAAAGAACAGAGAGAGTAAATAGGAGTGTCACATGTTGCTTTGTACATAAATAAAAATAATGTGGCAGCTCTAAATCTTTGTTAATTCAAACACATACGTTTTTGTTTTTTTTAATAAATATGAAATCCCTAAAATAGATGGGTATAGGAACCAGTGACAAAACTTAACAAAAGTTCCCCACCTAAAAAAAAAAAATTCCTTCACACTGCTTTGGTATGGATGTATAAAACATTATGAAAGCTGAATTTATAATACACTATGCCTACACTTAGAATACTTTATTAGCCTTGGTATAATTTGTTGTACATGATTATAAACTGTTGTAATGACTTTTATGATGCATTATATTGTCTTATGAACGTGCACTTAATGCATTATAAACTAGACCTTCAAAAAGTGTTACCAAAACTACTGACATATTCAAGACAAATAAGATAATAAGGATCAACATTACTAAGAACTCCTCCGTCATCACCATGTTTGTTATTATGGACATTCATCTTCTTCTATCCAACAGCTCTGTTCTTCCTCTTGGTATTTGGCCAGTATGTTCATTCTAGGGATGGAACCATATGAAAATTTTATATCACAGTTACTGTGACCAAAATTATCACAGTTATCATTATTATCGCAGTATTGTTGAAATTGTGCTCAAAATGTTCAAAAGTACTAACACACACACTGAAATAATTGAACCAAGTTGTATTTAAAAAACAACAAAACAAATAAAATAATTGGCAAAATGTCCCTTCTGCTGCACAAACATTCCAATATTAACCCTTAGAGGTCTGAGCCTATTTTGTCTGTTTTTCAGTCCTTTTGATTTTGCCTTTATATACTATATAAAAAAATGTGTACTATACCCATGTTTGGGATCTGTTTTTTCAGCACAACTTCATTTATATCATCTGTCTATTATTTTTTTCACTTTAACCTACTATAAAAACATAAAAGGACAAAAAAACACACAAAAAAATATATGAAATCCAATTTGAAAAATGTATATAATTTATTGCATAAATAACACACAGATGCTTAACGAACCTTTTCAAAGACTTTAAAAGTGAATATTGGTTCCAAATATTAGGTATAGAAAATTAAAACTGTAATAAATTAAAACTATACTCAAATATTTGACATAAAAGCAGATCTTTACATAGGGTTTTACATGGGCGGTAATCAAACACGGTTATCGTGATAATTAGAATTTAAATGGTACAGTGGTTCCTCGTTTATCGTGGAGGTTTCGTTCTAAAAATAACCCGCAAAAGGCGAAATCCGCGAAGTAGTCAGCTTTATTTTTAAAATTATTATACATGTTTTAAGGCTGTAAAACCCCTCACCACACACTTCATACACTTTTCTCAGACAGGCATTAACATTTTCTCACATGTCTCTCTTGTTTAAACACTTTCAAAGTTCAAACCTTTGTAGATTTAAAAAAAAAAATAAAAATAAGTACAGTATTATAGAATGAAACCAAAGATGAAAACCTGTTTTCAGGCCCAAACATCTGTTTGAGAAATAAAAATACGAACATTTTCCAATAAATAAATATGATAGCTTTTAGAATTAACAACTTTAATTTTAATGATCAGCCTATGAGGTTGGACATAAGAAATTCTTAATAGTGACTCACACGTATCTCACAGTTCCTCTGACCTTATGTTATTTCCTCCTTCTTTATGTAACGAACTGAAGATTCATTTATTCCGTAATGGCGCCCTTCAGCTGCATAACTTCTACCTTCCTTCAGCATGTCCAGAAGTCCAACTTTCTGTGCGATGGTTAGCGTCTTCCTCTGCCTTTTGGGTGCGATCGCAGGTGCCTTTGTCGGTGCAGAACGTTTCGTCGACATTGTGGGTTTTGTCGGAGAAAACTGTCAAACATACAACACTGCAGAGCACACTGTTGGAGATCGAACACTTATGTCAATTTGGTGAGAAGAACGCATTCTGTACTGTACAGGAGACACGACATGGAGGAGATGGACTGACAATGGCCTACAGTCCCTCAGCCAATCAGGATGCAGAGCACAATGCACGTTCATATGCTGTAAAAAAAAAAAAAAAGCATGCGAAATTACACTAAAAAAATCTGTGAAACAGCAAGGCCGCAAAAGGTGAACTGCGTTATAGTGAGGGACAACAGTAATACTAACCGTTGGCAATTTTACCACGGTTTATCATCATACTTTGTGACAATTGTTACATCCCTTGTTCATTCAGAGCGGCGCCCTCTGGTGGATCGATCACCAAACGCTCATTCCAGCACAACTGACGCATGAAAGTATAAAGGCAGTGCCGTATTAAACAGTAAACTGAGCATAAATGGGCCTTTACTGGCATCCACACCCACTTATCATAGATGAATTGTATTGTTTGAACACAGGTGGTGCCAAGAAAATCATCCAGGCTCAAGTTGAAAACAGGAAATGCCAAAATAAATGATGGTGTGAAACAGTTCGTATGAGGATTCACCAGTTCAGAAAAACTGACGTTGAAAAACCTCCACCCAGGGTCACGTTTTCTAAACTGTAGCCATCAGATAGCTGTTTTATGACAATTTAAGAGTGGTTAATTAGAGAAATGAGGACGCTTATGATGAGTGGCAGCGTGCCGTGATGTCAGTCAAGCCTCAGGGAGATGACTTCAGTGATTAGGTAATAATGGGCTGGAGTCTCCATCGGTCACGGTGGATTGGACTACATTTACCAGGGGACCCGACCTGCGACGTTCCATCACCAACACACACGCCTTGTCTGAAGAACACACCGTACACACACACACAAACACACACATATGTCCATCTGCGGTAACCGGACACCTGCCGCCCTCAGCGCTGACTGACAGGCAGCAGCGGCGAGTCCGCGTCCAGCCCCGGCTCTTCCTAATTGGATTTGTGAGGCATCCTGCCGCAGGCCTCTAACAGCCTCTTGTTCGCCGCCTCGGGCCTGTTGTCGACCACTTTCTCCCTGCGCTGAGAGCTAGGGACCTTCTGAAAGGCATTTTTGGCTGCACACCCTGATTCCTTGGAGCTATTAGGCACTTGTAGATTTGGAGGGGTTTTGACAATCATGTCAGAACAACAGGACTTATGTTAGAAAAAAGAAAACAAAATGGAGGGCATTAAAAAGGCCGCAAGACAAGGGAATTAAAATAGACAGACTGTAAATGTACTTCATTCATGACTGAAAAAAGCAATATATTTAATTTTATTTTGTGCGTTCCCTCTGTTAAAAACCAGTAAAATGGACGAAGGATAACACACATGGCATACCTACGCCTAAAATGGGCCGCCTGGACTTTTTTTTTTTTCTTATTTCGACTAAAAGGTTGGAAAATATGTTATGAGTGAGTCCTTTTGCCCATTTTTCCAGACTGTTTTTTTTTCCCCAGATCTTTCAAAATGTAGCAAACAATTTACTGCATGTTATAATTCTGCTTAAACAGCTTCTTCTCCAGCTTCTAGTACAAACATGAGTGAAATTATAGTAATGACCCAATAAAACCTATGAAGCACAACATCTCAGGTTTCAGAAACTGTTGGAATTTTTCCAGTTACACAAACAGTGAAAGACTTACATCCATCCAAACTGCATATGCACTGGGTGTGTCAGCAATGACGCGTCAGGCTTTAAAGAGTTAAAAACCCACATAAACAGTCACTGGCGACTAAAATTATCTGTTTATCTAAAATGTTTAATAACCTCTGAACCACTAAACCTTTCAGTCCATGTCAATAATTGGTGTAAAATACAGTTCTTCATCTGTTCATGTTCATCAGATATGACCCATTTGGATGTTCAGAGGCTCCGTAGTTACCATGGAAACACTGTCATCTTCTACAACATTGATTCACCAGTAAAACCCATGGAGTTGGATGAATGACAGTGGATGGAGACTTATTTTATGTTCAGTTATTGATATCTTTGCTGAAAAAAAATCCCTTTTTCTTCAGTTTTCTCTGTTTCTGACATAATTAACCTCAACTTTAGTTTGATCTTTTATGAACATCTACATGATCAGTAAATGAAATGAAATACAAGAAAATGCAGGATTTTTACTGAAAAAAATGGAAAATACAAAAGATAAGATTATAATAAAGTGACTTACAGAGAGAAAAAAAATCATTGGGAACTGCCCCAAAAGTAGCACTGGGTTTTTATGGGGTAAGAAACAGATTCACACATTGCAAACAAAATAAGTTACGACTAAGGAAAATGTTTCATTGTATGGAGATAATAGAAAAAAAAACTTTTTGTTTAAAAAAAAAAAACAAAAAACAAAAAAAAAACAACCTAACTACTACCAATTATTCACTGATTTCCACTTAAACATGTGAGTGCAGATCAGGTTTATCCAGAACAGTAAAATGACAGTAATGGTATGAGTTACAGTTCAAATACAGACACGGATGCATGGCGTTCAATTTAGTTGACATAGCGTTAATTAAAAATTTATTCCAATATAAAATAAATATGTGGAATTTTTACCAATGATATTAATCCTTAGATGTTACTTGATGCTGTATATTTTTTCTAGGTGTCCTGCTATGGAAAGATTTACAAGATATTCCTGGATGTTCAGCAGTTTTGACTTCCTGTCGGCCATCTTGGTTATGATTTTTTTTTTTTTAATGCACTTCCCAAAACTGGACAACAGGTGTCAGTGTATGGGATGACGCACAAGTGTCCACTGTGTTGGCTGATATGGAACTAAAACAACAACACCCATGAACATACAAAAGAGAACCGCTTCTGAAACGCTGTCCGCTGTAGTGACCACTACACATGAAAGGGTTAAATAACTGTTATAGTTGTAGAAAAACTACCTTGGTCAGTAATATGACAAGTACAAATACTACTCTGAAAAAACTATGGCTAACACTTTACTTGAAGGTCTAGATTATAATGCATTAAGCGCACATTCATAAGACATTATAATGCATTTATAATGCATTATAAAAGTCATTACAACAGTTAATGATCATGAACAACAACTTATACCAAGTTTAATAAAGTATTCTAAGTGTAGGCATAATGTATTATAAATTCAGCTTTCATCATGTTTTATACATCCACACCAAAGCAGTGTGAAGGAATTTATTTTTTTAGGTGGGAACTTTTGTTAAGTTTTGCCACTGGTCCCTATACCCATCCATTTTAGGGATTTCATATTTATTAAAAAAAAAAAAAGTATGTGTTTGAATTCACAAAGATTTAAAGCTGCCACATTATTTTTTATTTATGTATAAAGCAACATGTAACATTTCTGTTTACTGTCTCTGTTCTTTTAATGTTTTGTTTTTGCAAAATAGAGTTATTAAGAACACTCTGATGTATAATTTTTGACTTACACTTTACTTAGAGCCAGCAGATCCTGTTCATACGTCATCATACTTGTGTTATAATATCATACAATTGATAATGTGTTCTGTAACCCAGGACTGGAGATTCTTCCTACAAACACTGTTGTCACTTTGGTATGGATGTATAAAACATGATGAAAGCTGAATTTATAATACATTATGCCTGCACTTATAACACTTTATTAACTTTGGTATAAGTTGTTGTACATGATCATAAACTGTTGTAATGACTTTTATAATGCATTATAAATGCATTATAATGTCTAATGAATGTGCGCTTAATGCATTATAAACTAGACCTTCAAGTAAAGTGTTACCAAACTATGTACTACAGGTAATGTCTCTGCGTTCAAAATCTGACTTCATAACCTCCTTAACAGCAGCTAGTGACCAAAACCATCTACTGATATAACTGTTTCATACCTGTTCATCCATTAATCCTATCAATCCATGTCAATAATTGGTGTAAAATACAGTTCTTCATCTTTTCACGGTCATCAGATATGACCCATTTGGACGCGCCGTAGTTACCATGGAAACACCATCATCTTCTCCAATATTGATTCACCAGTAAAACCCATGGAATTGGATCAGTGACAGTGGATGGACACACTGGGTTTATGTTCAGTTAATGACAGATTGGACTGAAAATGTGAGTTTTTCTTCAGTTTTCTCTGTTTTTGCCATAATACCCCTCAAATGTAATCTCTGCATGATGATTAAAGTATATGATCAGTGATTGAATATAGGAAAATACCTGATTTTCATTGAAAATGCAAAACAGAGAGGATAATATTACGATAAATGATCATAAATCATATAAGAAAGGTTAAATACAGAGGAAAATTTCTATTGAAACTGCCACAAAAATCACACTGGGTCATTATGGGTTAAAATTCCACAATAGTGTGGACGCTTGGTGCAGTGAAACATATGAGTTAAATGAGTGTCAGTGAGGAGTGTGGACATAGTCATAGAGTAAATGGTAACTTCTACAACACTGATTGTACGTGCCTGTTTTTATGTTTGGTTAATGATATATTTTGCAAAAAAAAACCAAAAAAAAGGCATTTTGCTTAATTTTTTCAGCTTTGATTAAATATCCATTGAATTCACTCTGAGCTTTTATGAACATCTACATGATCAATAAATTAAATACACAACATAATGTGAAACATGCAAAATTCAGAGGATAATACTAAAATCAATAAATCACTGAGGAATAAGATGGCGTCTTAGGGCCACAGAAGGAAATAAGATAATGTTCTGCACACTTTTAATCCTCCTCGGCCAAATATAATGTAAGACTGATGAAAGTTTCTGCGCTCTCATTTAGATTAGATTGTCTTTGTGTAAAACTTATTACATACATATTTATATTTGAAAGTACTCAGATATTAGAACTGCATAAGGACATTGGACCTGGAGGAAGTAGGTCAAAGGTCACCTATTTTCAATATTCTTCTGCTCCAGGACAAGATGCATCCACAGGATAAATGTGGTGCAGATATGTAAGTAAGTAAGTAAGTAAGTAAGTAAAGCTTTATTTATGTAGCACTTTTTAAAACAACATGTTACAAAGTGCATCACATAAAGGAGAGATAGATAAGAACAAATAAATCAAATCTAATCTAATTTTATTTATATAGCGCCAAAAGTTATCTCATGATACTTTACATATAGAGTTGGTCAGGACCAGACTTTAACCCAGTTTACAGAAACCAACAGAATCCTCCAGGAGCAAACACTAGTGAGTGGTGACAGTGGAAGGAAAACTTCCATTTAACAGCAGAAACCTGGAGCAGAGCCAGACTCCTGGAGGATGGTGGTCTGCCTGGACCAGTTGGGGTTAAAGAGAGAGAGAGTAAAGGAGGAGAAAAGAGAGAGTGATAGAGATAGAGAGAGACTGGGGGAGAGGGGGGAGGTAGGGGGAGACGCATACACAGATAACTGAACTAGAACATCTATGGAACAGTATAATAAACACTATCATAACTATATGGATAAGTGAGTAATGACGACGAAGGTGGAGAGAGGCAGGACCACAGCAGCAGGTCCAGAGATGATCCTGGGAAAACCTGTGATGATCCAGGGAAAACCTGTGAGGCGATAAAGCACAGAGACTCCAGGGAAGAAGTCAAGTCAGTAACATGTATTCACTGGGGCGTAAACAGAAGAGAGAATTAAGAGAGAAAAAGTCAGAGAGAAAGAGGAGCAGAGAGGAGGTAATAGAGGAAGAAAGACAAGAATGAGAAAACCATTTCAACATGCAGATACAGACTTCCTGATTTAATGAAATGCTTGTTTATAAAAGTGAGTTTTTAAAAGTCGCTTGAAGGTGTCTGTAGAATCTGATGATCTGATGTGATGGGGAAGACTATTCCAGAGGGGTGGGGCCAGAATTGCAAAACCACAAAATCCTCTTTTGTTGAGAAGTTTGAGCGGGGGATGGATAGGAGGTGAAGGTTTGATGAACGGAGTGGTCGTGAGGGTGAGTAGGAAACTAGGAGGTCAGAAATGGAACTGGGGGCGAGGTTGTGCAGGGCTTTAAAAGGGATTAGGAGTATTTTGAAGTGGATGCAGAATTTTATTGGAAGCCAATGTAGGGATGCGAATACTGGAGTGATGTGGGACCGACGACTGGTGCGTGTTCACAACCTGGCGGCTGAATTTTGAACTAACTGTAGACGATTAAGGGAGGACTGGCTGAGGCAGGTGAAGAGTGAGTGTCAGTAGTCTAGACGGGAGAAAATGAAGGTGTGGATGAGGAGCTGGAGGTCAGAAGGGGAGAGGGTGTGTCTGATTTTGGCAATATTTCTGGGTTGGAGGAAACAGGACTGGATGAGCTATTTCATATGGCAATATGTCAATGCATTCATCAGATAATGTGATTATGTCCTTGAATGGACAGACAGACGGACGGACAGACGACAAAACCATTACAACAAACAAATATTAAAACACTTGTCACAACGAGAATAAAGTCGTAAAATATTGAGATAAAACCCATACTTGTTTGAGGATACAGCTGAATACAAAAAGAGTCACAATTTTCCAAGAATAAAATCGTAGTTTAAAAAAAAACGTATAATTTAATGAAAAATAATGTTGATCAAAGTCAGAATATTTCGAGAATATTTTCAGAATAAAGTCATAATATTATGAGAATAAAGTCATAATAAAAAAATAAAATCATAATTTATGGAATATAATATCATACTTTTATAAGATTAAAGTTATAATATTTTGAAAATAAATTTGCAATAGTGCGATAAAAAGTCTGAGTTTAGAAATTGTAAGCCTTAAGCCTTGTTGATGACAGAGTTTCCGGTTACACAAGCGATGCAGCAGCTTTCACTTCTGTTGGAGCGGACGACTACTGCTAATGTGTTGATGGTGGGCGGGGCTAATAGGCTCAGTGTTTGGTCTTTGTGCGCAAACTCCAAATGAAAGTAGAACCTCACAAAATGTTACAAGTTCTCCATTATGAGTGGGAACAACTTTATTCCCGTAATTATGATAGTTTTTCCCACCTGTTTGTAAATTACGACTTTATTCTCGCAATATTATGACTATTCTCAAGATATGACGACTTTAATTTCATAAAAGTACAACAATATTTTCCTTCAATTATGAGTTGTTTTTTTTTTTAAACTACAACTTTATTCTCATAATATTATGTCTTTATTCCTGAAATATTACGACTACTCTTTGTCACAAGGGTGGAAAGGAGTAGACTCAAATGCCCGGTGCTGAAGACAAAAAATGGGTTTATTAAACACAAATCACAAATCAGAACTTAAACATGAAAAAACAAAACCTGAGTTGTAGTCAGAGTCTGAGTGGGTTAATGTCCAGGTTATGGAGCGGGTGGAGAAGATAATGGACCAGCGCCGCACGACTGCAGCACCTAGCCTTAAATAGGCTAAATGATGACGTGCTGCAGCCGTGCAGCGCACAGCAGGCGGGTCTGATAATGGATGAAGTGGAGAGGGAGGAGCTGGCGGTCACACCGGCGCAGACCGTAACATTCTTGTAAAATTCTTTTTGTGTTTGACTTTATTCTCATACAATGACGGGTTTTATCTCAATATTTTATCTCAATATTTTACAACTTTATTCTCATAGTGGTAAGTGCTTTTATTTTCTTATGTGGCCCTAATACGCCGTCGTAAAGGAAAGGTTAGATGTACAGACTAAAGAATTTGGAAGTCACCACAAAAATAGTTCAAGGTCTTTAGGAGTTTTCCCTTGTATATGTGTATATGTTGCATATATTTGTTCTATTTGTGACACAGAGTTGGCCTTTTGTATATTTTCAGTATTTCTTGTATAATGTCACTATTTTTCAGTATATATATTCAGTGTTATTTTGTGTGACAGTTTTCATATTCTGTCTTTCTTTTTGCACTTTTAGAATCTGCTTCATACAGAACAGAACAGAACTGAGCTGTGAAACTGATCGTGATTGTTCCTGTAACAGTGACAATAAAGGTTTATTCTGTTGAAAGTGTCTGTGTAGGTTCTCATTTGTCCAGGTCGCTGTTCTTCTTGGTAGGTCTTCTTGGTTCAACTGGACTAGTTTGGCTCTTTTAAAACATTTTTGAAGTTTCCTCTCCTGCGCTGGGACTGTCCAAAGCCCAAAGTGACTCCATAGCTTTTTGTCCACTATTGGCCTGTCGTATGATTCTCTTTAAGTGGAAGGAACCTCTGCCACCCACTTTTGTACAATGGGTGCATGATTTACTTTTCTTTTTAAAGTTGGAAAAGATTAAGTTTTCCGTTCATGGACAAATTAATTTGTTTTATCAACAATGGAATCCTTTTTTCTCTACAGTCAACAAGAGTGTCCTGCTGTCTCTTATGTCCTCTTGATGGAGACATGTGTTGTTAGTATACATTATATTAACTCTTAATCAGCCCTGAATATTGTAAAGAAGAGTTGATAACATTATTTATCTTGTGTTTTTTTGTTGTTGTTGTTGGTTTTTTTTTTGTTTGTTTGTTTTTTTTGGGGGGGGGTTAATAGGTTTGTAGGTTTGTCGTATAATTTGTTTGTATGTATTGTGTCTGTGTGGTTTCTTATGTATAAGTACATGTTTATATAAATGCATAATTTGAAATAATAAAAAAAAGTTATAAAAAAAACCAAAAACATTTCATCTCTCATCCAAGAGACGTCTTCAGTTCTGATAACCAGTGGGGGAACTCACTCTGAAAAAATGTTGAAATTGCAGATTCTTTCTTGGACCGTCACAGTTTTACCTTTCATTCATATAGTAATTTAATGATGGGAATTACAGTTCTTTTTGGAGAGTCGGTTCTTTTGGCTCTTCTTCAGTTCTAATAACTGGTGGGGGAAACTGGACTTGACTGTTCAGTAATATGAAAAGTCTCTTGGATGAGAGACGAAACGTTTTCAAAGGAACTAAACTAGTCCAGCTGAACCCAGAAGAACCTCCAAGAAGATTCTGTTTAAAAGTGGAAGACATCAGTGTAAGGTGTTAGTGACTTCTGATTTTTTTCAGATCGACTGATTTGTCAATAAAGTCGTAGTCGAGTCGACTTGTCGTATGATGACATCATCACATTGACAGCGGAAGAACAACAGACACACAGAAGTTCAACAATGAGCAACTTGTACTGAAGTTCACTGTAACATTAACAATGTTCAGTAAAGAGCAGAATACAAAACTAAGACCCAAGGATCAACAGTCCTTCTCAGACATTTAACCAAAACAGAACAGAGGCTAACACCTGGAATTTTCTTTTAAATTTAACTGAACAACATAAAGTGGGAAAGGTTCAGACAGCAGCAGAAAAGACGCACAGCATGTTAAAGAAAAAAGCGCACTGTCTAAATGAAAGAAATGAACAGAATAATCCAAACACACTGGCTGTTCAAATTATTCTTCAGTCTTGGTGGTGCTTCCATGGTTCACAGAACATCACTGAGACCAGAGTTTTTCTAGATCACAGTCAGTTTAGTTCCTACTCTGAGTCGTCTTCTTCCTTCAGGCTTGGCCTTGCACTAGTGATGCACAGGGTCGTTTTTTTTTTTTTTTTTAATATATCACTCTGTGAAATTTTTTGACCTGCCCCACAAATAAAGTGACATTTTTTGGACCCGCACCAACCTGAGCCAGGTCCACTGATCTGTGCACCACTACCACTCACTGCACTCCATGTTTTCATGTACACTGTACAAAAAAATAAATAAATAAAAAAATACAATATTATTCCAGCGGCAGGGGTGCCAAAAAAATACTGTTGAATAACGGAAAATAACCATCTCATAAAAATATGGTAATTTCCATAATTAAAATACAGTTTTTTGCCGTAACTTTACATGAGGTTTTGCATTTGTTTTTGTTTTTTTTTTACTTTTAATGTTTAATAAAAAATATTTACTTATATTAAAACAATCAAATTACATATATATATATATATATATATATATATATATATATATATATATATATGTGTATATATATATATATATATATATATATATATATATATATATATATATATATATATATATATATATAATTTTCTATGAGACTCAGTTGTCCAATCCACTGATAAAAACTGTATTTGGACAGTTTATCAGTGCTTATACATGTTATACATTCACAGAAATACATTTATTTAACATTTTTGTTGTGAAACCTCCTGTAATTACACAAAATATTTGTCAATTAACAAACAAGTCTGGTTAAACTGACAGAACAAATATTTCTTTTACGGTTAATTGTCAGTAATTTTATCTGGTTTTGTAATTTTTTTTTTTACAGTATTAAACTTTAAATTAACAGTTTAATCTCATAAATAGAAAAGAAATATTTGTGAAGTTATGATACATTTGCAAATGTATTTTAACTGTATTTTTCTGTGAAAAAAAATCTTTTGAAAAAAGGAATTTTTATGGTTATTCTCAGTTACAGTTTTTTTTTTTTCATGTTATTTTACATTTGACATGTAAAATCACAGTCTATTTTTGTCATTTCATTAATATTTTTCTGTATCTTAAAAATATAGGAAAAATCTGTAAAAGAAATGGTAAAAATTCTGTTAAATTACAGATTTTTTTTACAGTGTAGAAAGATGAGAGTATCGACATGCGCTGAATGACGACTCGCGCGCTGTCGGGTGATGGAAGGGAGAGAGAGAATAACACATGACTAGTCGACTCCTCCAAAGTCACGTCGACTTGTGCCACAGATGTTGACGCGTTGACAAACCGACTTTTTAGTTAATGCCCTAGTGTATGGACAGCAACATGAAAATGATCCAAACCCTGGTGGGAGTGGTTCCATCCAGGATGATGACGTCTCCATCCATAGGCCCATCAAGAGTTGAATTTGTTTAATAACGTGTGACTCACACGCTTTTGTCCTCACATTTGCCACATCTCTACACCTATGGGAGATTCTGCCCCCCCCACTGTCACTAAAGCAGCCGATGAGGGAATATGCTTTGTTGGAATGGTGTGTATGACTCTTACAGTGTCCACAGACCAAGGCTATTATCGTTAATGAAAACTAACGAAATGACGAAAACTAGAATTGAAAAAATATTTTCGTTAACTGACAAAAAATAAAAACTATAATTAAAAGAAAAAACAATAACTAACTGAAACTGTATTGTGTGTTTAGAAAACTAACTAAAACATATAAAAATTATGGATAAAATTCCCTTCATTTTTGTCTTCACCAATGTCGGATTGATACAAAATTGATTTCTTTCACTCTAGCAGTTTTAGCCAGTGCCACCATAAGACACTTCACAGTCCATCACTTGTGGTTTCCAGTCGTCTTCTGGTCCCCACTCTACCTGGAAACGTGGAGACTAAAGCTGGGAGAAAGCAGCAGAGTCCTGTCTGGGATTTATTTGAATATGAAGAGTAAAGATATGACAAAACTAAAATTATTACTAAACTAAACTAAAACTAAGCATTTAGAAAAAAAATAAAACTAATAAAAAACTATCAAACCTGCTCAAAAAATGAATTAAAACTAACGGAAATAGAGAAAAAAAAAGTCCAAACTAATAAAACCAAACTAGAATGAAAAATCCAAAACTATTAGAACCTTGCCACAGACTGAGTCCTCACCCAGTTCAGGACAGACCAAGACTATACTGAGACACATCTGTATATGAATCCGTGTCCATTACTTGATTTTCATTACATTTAACATTTCAGAGTCAAATCACGAACCGATTTCAGACGAAGCAGCAGACGGAGCCTCGCTGAGCCGTCCTTTCAACTTGTGTGGAAAGTGCAGATGTCAGAGTTAAACTGTGAAGTCTAGAGTGTTGAAAGGAAGAGTAAAACCAGACTCATGATACACAGTAAAACATATTTTTTCTGCAGTATTGTCATCACTTTCAGTGTGTGTTCAGTGCAGGAAGAGTCGGTAAAACGGGTTTGTAAGGGAAGTGACTGCAAGGAAAACCAGAGCACAACAAGACCCCCTAGGTCTGAAAAAAAGCTGAAATTGCAGATTCTGTCTCAGACCGTCACAGTTTTACCTTTTATTTTTATGAATTAGCGATGCGAATTCCACTTCTTTTCGTAGAGTCGGTTCTTTTGGCTCGGGCACACAAACACCACTACACATTTTGATTAATCATGTGCTGCTTTAACAGAAAAAAACAGCCGGCTCACACGGTTTTGGATTTTTCATTATAGTTTAGTTTTATTTAGTTTTGACTCTTTTCTCTAATTCAGTTAGTTTTAATTCATTTTTAGAGCAGGTTTGCTTGTTTTTATTAGTTTTCATTTTTTTCTAAATGCTTAGTTTATTTTAGTTTTAGTATTAATTTTAGTTTTGTCGTATCTTTTCTCTTCTTCTCTGTCGTATTCACATAAATCCCAGACAGGACTCTGCTGCTTTCTCCCAACTTTAGTCTCCATGTTTCCAGGTAGAGTGGGGACCAGAAACTGACTCTAAACAACAAGTGACAAGAAGTGCCGGACCATGAAGTACCCTATGATGCCACTAGCTAAAATTGGTAGAGCAAAATAACTCGCTTTCGTATCAATCCGACATTGACAAAGACGAATATGAAGGGAATTTTATCCATAATTTTTAGAAGTTTTAGTTAGTTTTGTAAACACACAATACAGTTTCAGTTAGTTATCATTTTTTTTCTTTTAATTAGAGTTTTTCTTTATTTCAGTTAACGAAAATATTTTTTCAATTCTAGTTTTCATCATTTCGTTAGTTTTCCTTCATGATAATAACCTTGCTTTGGACTCGTTGTTGACACCTTTTCTGCCATAATGTTCCTAACGTAGTGTCTACCATATTTTAATTTAGAATGCTAGCTAATATTGCTAACCAAACTCTGGCTCTGGCTTCATTTCCTGTACAAGTGCTCCAAGCCTCTGAGAATGCACGATTCATGCACAAAGAAGGGTTCGCACAGAGGGGGGAGGGACCAAATGGCAGTTAAGTTTGACACCACAAATCACCATTCAATCCTTTCGATGGGTCGGTTAAAATGATCGGATGGTGTTTTTTCAGTCCTGTCCGTTCCACAGGCGACTACAGTTTTTTAGTTTTGTGTTAGAGCATTTAATTAATCGGTTGCAATCAGGGTGCGAAGGGGATTTTAAGCAATATAGTAAAAAAAATGGCTCTAGGAAAACATCTACTCTGCCTTTAAATGCGACTTCTACCAGTTTTGAGTATGAACTGAATGCGACCCTGAAGTGACCCACATGTGCAAAGAGGTCCTGACAGAATACATGACCATGCAGGCACACACTGTGTTTACGGAAGGAAATATGGAGGTGTCTTGTCCCAACGCAGAATTGTGACGTTTGTCGCTTTTCAATGATGTAAAGGTCGGATAAATGCGACCTGGCCCTTCAGACTGCAGTCGCGTTTCAAAATATCAGATACGTACCAGATTTCGGACCACATATGAAAGTGGTCTGGGTCGGATTAGAAAAAAATCAGATTAGTGCTGTTCAAAGTGTCTTTAACAGATCGGATACAGGCAGGGGGCCATTTGTCAATAAAACAGAAGGGGGGATATATGTATTTTTTTTTGTCAGACTTGGGGTTGGGGGGTGGGGGCAGCAGTTATATACATGGGGGTGCTATCCATAACTAACGTAACTAACGCTGGCGTGAAATGAAATTTAAACTTTAAACTTTTAAACATACATGGACGTCCAACTCCAGGGTTCTGTTCCTCTATTATATTCTACAGCAGATCTTACACGACATTTTCACAACTTCTAACCTGTATCTACTGGATCCACAAATGCTGGGCCCATGAATTTGTCACGTTTCCCCCCCCCCCCCCCCCCCTTTACGGCACCCCAGTGCAATGGGGAGCTTTGCGAATTCTGAGACTGCCGACAGTTCGGTTCAGGTGAACGTTAATGCCAGTCATGTAGAAAACTGTCACAACCTGCTGTTATTTACATTGGTTGGTTGTCCCCCCCCTTGAGGATGAAATTCATTAAGCAGAAGCAGGAATATAACCCCCCCCTCCCCAACAATTTGCCCCCTGGATACAGATTATAGACTTTTACAGATTACAGATTTCTTTATTGTCATTTGACAGCACAGTGGACATACAGCACAGAGGACATCAAACGAGATTTCGATCGATGATTAGGGACCGCTGCAACTGGTGCGCCACCACAGAACCCTTTTCTTCAAAATTTGCAGTGAAGAACAAGATAATGCAAAGCACAAATATAAGACATCATACAGGTCACATATGGGCAAAATAATCTGATTTGGGCCACTTTTGTCTACAGTCTGAATGCAGCTTCAGTACATTTCACAATAACTGACACAATAACGCACAAATATTAAATGTAAATGCATGATGTGAAGAACTCAGGAAAACCCATGATCGGTTTGTAGCTGGAGTCTCCTCTGTCCAACTTGTTTTGAGTTTTATTCCAAAGAAAGCCTCCAACCAACTAACATATGTGAATTCACAGTTCATGGAGTTTCCTAAAATCTAACAAAAGAGTTTTATTAAATGACCTCTGAAGGAACACGAATCAGTCCAGGATTATGACATGAGCCCCGGAGAGAGATTAGGAGAAATAACTCCACTCTGAGAGGACAAAAAACAGGGGGAATGATGGAGTGGTTGTGAGCTGTTCAGTCCTTTCCAGAGAAGAAGAAGAAGAAGAAGTAGTAGGACATCAGTGTTGAGTGATGAGAAGAACAACAGTGGGCAGACAGCAAGTGTAGATCTGTGCTGTGGAACATACGTGACCGCCCACTCCATTTGTCAGCCCCCGCTGCCGCCGCCGCAGGAGCGTTTGATCTGGCTCTGTTTCTTTAAGTCAACAGTCGTGTGTGTGCAGGATGAACGGACGGATGGACGCGCCGACTCGTCCTCCCCCGCCTGAGGTAGAGCGGGAAGTAGGGAGGCAGCGGAGGCAGGGGAGGGAGGGGAGGCAGGGGAGGGAGGCTCTTATATTAATGGCTGTGGTTAACCCGAGGGGGTCAAACCCATTGGAGCTGTTGATGGATCTGGTCTGCAGGAGCGCTCTCTGAATCTGGATCATACACACGAGAAGAACGCACACACCCGTCCACATGTGCACAGGCCTGGTGTACGACCATCCGTCACCGATGGAGGAGGAGGAGGAGGAGGAGGAGGAGGAGGGAATCCGACATGATGGAAGAGGAAGACCAGCACATTGGAGCTTCAGTCACAGAGGATATCACAGGCATTTGTCAACAGTTACAACTTATTTTAGATATTTAATATTATTATAAATGTTCCACTTCTGGCTTTAGCTTTCCTTTATTTATCACTTAATGCAGAAACGTGCTTCTCTATTGAACTCTCTTCGTATCCGGTGTCAGTTCGAGCCCAGTGTTGGTGAAGCTGCTTCAGAAGTACAACTTCCAACGACTTCACACAGAAAGAATGTGAACAACAGCAGAGCTCAAATCCAGTCGCACAGTTCAGTTATAGGAGCCAGTGGTGCCACATCTGCACACTTATTAATCTGCATTTTTGAAGATGATCATATCTATATTATAAAAGCCAAGTGGCCTCTGTGTGTGTGTGTGTGTGTGCACGTGTGTGTGTGTGTCCGGGAATTCACACTAAATCTGTACAGAGCTGACTGTTGCAGTTTGTCATACTTATGTATCTTTGGTCAAGGAAAACGGTAGTGAAAATGGGAAGTTGATAGGATCAAAATTTTGGGAGATATTAGTAATTTTGAATACGATATCCTTACACTCACGTTGTTATGGCCAGAATGCTTTGGCGGTGACTGCTGGACAAATGCGGTACAACATGCATGAATACACAACAGCATAAAAACTAGCACATCTAGAACCTGTGGATCCCCATGGGTCAACGCGATAATATTGGTCCAGTTCACATTGTACAAATTGTGTTTATATATATATATATATATATATATATATATATATATATATATATATATATATATATATATATATACATATATATATGAGAAGACTTGGAGTTGCAAGTTTGATCAGTTCATAACACCTTCTTCCAGTCTTCAGTAGCAAAGTTATTATCATTAAGGAAAACTAACGAAGTGACAGAAATTAGAATTGAAAAACATTTTTGTTAACTGAAATAAATAAAAACTATAATTAAAAGAAAAAAAACAATAGCTAACTGAAACTGTATTGTGTGCTAAACTAAAACATAAAAATTATGGATAAAATTCCATTAGTTTTTGTCTTTGTCAATGTCGGATAGATATGAAATCAAATTTGACGGCGAAGAAGAGAAAAGATGTAAAAAAAAAAACTAAAACTAAACGAAAACTAAGCATTTAGAAAAACACAAAAACTAATAAAAACTAGCAAACCTGCTCTAAAAACTAATTCAAACTAACTGAATTAGAGAAAAAAAAGTCAAAACTAAATAAAACTAAACTATAATGAAGAATCCAAAACTATTAGAACCTTGTTCAGTAGTTCCACTGCTGCTGTTTCATGGTCCAGACAAGCCTCTGTTTCTGATTCTGAAGTCTCAGCAGTGGCTTCAGCTGCAACTGGACCCATCAGACCTGCACCTGTTCACTCTGTTCAGTGTAAACTCATCTGTTCAGTCCAGTGTTCCCAGTGTAAACTCATCTGTTCACTCTGTTCAGTGTAAACTCATCTGTTCAGTCCAGTGTTCCCAGTGTAAACTCATCTGTTCACTCTGTTCAGTGTAAACTCATCTGTTCAGTCTGTTCAGTGTAAACTCATCTGTTCAGTCTGTTCAGTGTAAACTCATCTGTTCAGTCCAGTGTTCCCAGTGTAAACTCATCTGTTCACTCTGTTCAGTGTAAACTCATCTGTTCAGTCTGTTCAGTGTAAACTCATCTGTTCACTCTGTTCAGTGTAAACTCATCTGTTCACTCTGTTCAGTGTAAACTCATCTGTTCACTCTGTTCAGTGTAAACTCATCTGTTCACTCTGTTCAGTGTAAACTCATCTGTTCAGTCTGTTCAGTGTAAACTCATCTGTTCACTCTGTTCAGTGTAAACTCATCTGTTCAGTCTGTTCAGTGTAAACTCATCTGTTCACTCTGTTCAGTGTAAACTCCTCCTCTCTTCCTCCTCCTCTCTCTTCTCTCTTCTTTCAGCTGTTGTCCTGTCAGTCTCCTCTCCTCCTCCTCTATGACCTCCTCTCTTCCTCCTCTTCTCTCTTCTCTCTTCTTTCAGCTGTTGCCCTGTCAGTCTCCTCTCCTCCTCCTCTATGACCTCCTCTCTTCCTCCTCCTCTCTCTTCTCTCTTCTTTCAGCTGTTGTCCTGTCAGTCTCCTCTCCTCCTCCTCTATGACCTCCTCTCTTCCTCCTCTTCTCTCTTCTCTCTTCTTTCAGCTGTTGTCCTGTCAGTCTCCTCTCCTCCTCCTCTATGACCTCCTCTCTTCCTCCTCTTCTCTCTTCTTTCAGCTGTTGTCCTGTCAGTCTCCTCTCCTCCTCCTCTATGACCTCCTCTCTTCCTCCTCCTCTCTCTTCTCTCTTCTTTCAGCTGTTGTCCTGTCAGTCTCCTCTCCTCCTCCTCTATGACCTCCTCTCTTCCTCCTCCTCTCTCTTCTCTCTTCTTTCAGCTGTTGTCCTGTCAGTCTCCTCTCACTCCAGCTGTTTTCTGTCCTAAACTCTTCTTCTTCTTCTGTTGTGTCTGTGCTTCTTCCAGACCTCTTCTGTCTACATTTCCAGTCCAGTTTCAGTGCCTTTGGATGCTGAAGGAAACTGGACTGACTGACACCTGGACTTTCTTGGACATTTCTCTGGAGGACACACCTCCATTTTTCACTCTTCTGATGCTCTGTCTCTCTTCTATCGTTAATTGTCTTTTCCTCTTTTCCATTTTTACAGTACCACACTCCTTTCTTCAGTCCAGTCCTGTTCCAGTCCTGCTCCATGGGTCTGGTACCACAGTGTGTTCCACACTCCTGTTCTGCAGACACAGGGGGTGGATGGCATTCACAAACATTGGGACACCTGCAGGAATTGAACCACCAACTTTCCAGACTTGATCAACCTCCACTGCTGCAGAACTGCTTTAAGTTGTTAACCCATTTCTTGTTCTCCTTTTTGTATAATTCTGAAATGTACATTATCTTTCAGTTTTGTTAAACCTTAGCTTTTTTTTTTTTTTTTTTCTTAACCTCTGGCAGTTCACCACTTACCTTTGTACCATTTCCAGCTGTTCATTGGACTGGAACTGCTGGAATTTCAATACAAAACTGGAAACATTGGGTGTTCTAAACTTTTGACCGGTAGTGTGTACATATTTGCGTGGTTGTGTGTACATTTGAGCTTTATATATATTTGTAGTTTTGATAATTTCTTTCCTGCTGCTTTTGCACTGAACACCTGTAACACACAATGATTTTCCCTGGGATTAATGAAGTATAATAAAAATAATCCAGTATTCTGACTCTGATCCACTGACTGTCCTAAAGTTGTTAGAAGTTGTAAAATGACATCATGAGGAATAACACTGTGGGGCAGACACATTTTAGGTGCATGAGTCCGACGCCCCTCAGGTCTCTGCTGCTGAGGGTTCGGTCTGTGTGTCGGCGACAGCGTCTGAGACCCGAGGAGGCGTCTTCATGTGACATAAACAGAAGAAACTTTTTAGTTTACGTTGGATTTATTTTGTGGCGATCAGTTTTAAAGCATATAGTATGTGGGAAATCAGGTTCTACAGCAGACCTTCACAATGTGAGTACACCATTGTACCAGTAATCTATTTACTGGTGGTACTGAGTATTTTTTGTCTAGAAATATGAGTGTAAATCCACAGTCTGAGTGAAGTTCATACTCACCACCACTGGGCAGCTCTGAGCTCACACACGCTCCGAGAAACAGCAGCTTTGGAATGAAAGGAGTGCAGAAGGTGAAGAGAATGAAGCCAAAAAGAACGAATGAAGGAAAGAGAAAGGAAGAGAGAGAGAACAGCCGAAACTGTAGAGAAGAGATTCTCCTTCCAAACTATAATCCACTTCCTCCTCCTTCTCCTCCTCCTTCTCCTCCTCCTTCTCCTTCTCCTCTTCCTCCTCCTCCTCCTCCTTTTCCTTCTCCTCCTCCTTCTCTTCCTCCTCCTCCTCTTCCTTCTCCTCCTCCTCTTCCTCCTCCTCCTCCTCCTTTCCTTCTCCTCCTCCTTCTCTTCCTCCTCCTCCTCTTCTCCTCCTCCTCCTCTCTCCTCCTCCTCCTCCTGCACAGACAACATTTGACTCATTGAACAAAATATAACAAAGAACTTGATATTTCATATTAAACTGACCCTTCTCAGAACACCAGGAGCAGGAGCTGGTCTTCATTTAGCTCTTTACATAGTTTCCGTTTTTGTTGTAAATACAAGGAAATCCTTACGACTGGTAAGTCCACGTCCACGAGGAAACAAACAGGATTGGAAAGTGGAGCATCTGACACAGGTTCAAACCATAATGAAATAAAACCCACTGCCCCCCCCCCCCCCCCCCCACTCTGATCTGAGAGCACAAAAGGATGAGGTCAGAGAGGAAAGAAGGAGGAGAAGAAGGAGAAGAAGAAAGGAAAGAGAAAGAAGAAAAAGGAAAGGAGAAGAAGGAAAAGAAGAAGGGAAAGAAGAAGGAGAAGAAGGAAAGGAAGAAGAAAGAGAAGAGGAAGAAGAAGGAAAGAAGGAGGAGAAGAAGGAGGAAGAAGAACAGGAAGGAGAAGAAGAGAAAGGAGAAGGAGGAGAAGAAGAAGAAGGAGAAGATGAAGAAGAAGGAGAAGAAGAAGGAGAAGATGAAGAAGAAGGAGGAGAAGAAGAAAGGAAGAAGGAAAGAAGAAGAACTTTATATATGGAGTTGGTCAGAACCAGACTCTAAGCCAGTTTACAGAAACCCAACACAATCCTTTATCTATATCACCCAGCTCTGACAAACGCAGACTGACCTTATAGACAGGGTGCGATTTGTCAAAAAACCAGAGGGGGAGATGTTTTGTTTTGTTTTTTTATTGTTGGACCGGGGGGGTGGGTGGGGGGGCAGTTACATACATGGGGGTGCGGTCCATAATTAACGTAACTAACACTGGTGTGAAACAAAAGTGAAACTTTACATACTCTGAACTTCCAACTCTCTGGTTCTGTTCCTCTGTTAAACAGTGGACCTTATAAGAACTGTTCACAGCTTCTACTCTGTATCCACTGGACACACAAATGCTGGGCCCCAGGAATTTGTCGCGTTTATCACCCTCCCCCTTTACGGCGCCCCAGTGCATGGGGACGTTTGTGAATTCTGACACTTTCGACAGTTGGGTTCAGGTGAACGTTAGTGTTGGTAATGTAGGAGATCCAGTAGGTGAAGAAAACTGTCACAACCTGCTGTTATTGACATTGGCTGGATGACCCCCCCCCCAAGGATGAAATTCATTGAGCAGAAATAGGGATTGGTTCCATTTGTCTTAGATGAACTGTTAGATTTTAAACACCGTACCGTCTTCTTCCTCTTATCCGGGTCTGGGGGGGGGGCCTCAGCAGAGGAGCCCAGACAGCCCTGTCCTCAGCCACTTCCACCAGATCTTCTGGGGGAATCCCGAGGCGTTTCCCCAGACCACAGATAGAATCCCTCCAGCGTGTTCTGGGTCGACCCTGAGGTCTTGTCCCAGACGGACATGCCTTTAGGGAGGCGTCCAGGAGGCGTCCTCACTAGATGAACCACCTCCACTTGGTTCCTCTGGACGTGAAGGAACAGCGGCTCACTCCGAGTCCCTCCCCAGATGTCCAAGCTCCTCCCCCTATTCTTCTAAGTGCCGAGCCCATCCCCCTGCGAAGGAAACTCATTTCAGCCGCTCGTACTCTTGACCTCATTCCTTCAGTCGTTACCAGAGCTCATGACTAGGGATGGGTTAGCTATTCCGATTCCGTTATCGATTCTCTTATCAATTCTCATTGGGTGAGGGAATAAAAGAGTGCAAACAGGTGTGTTTGCATGAACTGTCTGTTATATTTCCATCTGCACAGAAAATAGAACATATACAGTATGTATAAATATTAAGAACAGATGACACTGGGCTGGTTTTGGGGTGAAAGTGAAACTACAGACTCTTTACTACTTCCTCTATTGCTGCATTTCCTCTACATGGAACTGGGGCAACTCGGCTTGTCTCCCGTTGTTGTGCACCTCATTTCCTTCCCCTAACTTTGGAAACTTGTATTTGAGGGGGTATGACATTTGTTTCCAGCACTGGAACCGGAACTGGGCCCAGATGACGTCCTGGTGTTCACTCTGCTGCTAGATTCACAAGCACTGCTAAGTAGTGAATAAAATACGTGACATTCCTGTAAATGAATCCCATGTTGTGGACAAATGTTTGAGCAGATTGGAGGGATTCCACCTTTAGAAGAAATGGAAGCTTTGACAGTGTTCAACTGGACCTGGTGTGGTCTGTTTGGACCTGGTGTGGTCTGTTTGGACCTGGTGTGGTCTGTTTGGACCTGGTGTGGTCTGTTTGGATCTGGTGTCATCTTTTTAGACTATTTCTGCCTGAACACCATGTTTTCTACGTTCTGACCAAAACAATGCAGCGTACGCGTGACGTCATCACGCATGCGCAACAAAAGCGGAATCAATGAGCAGAATCGTTAAACCGGCAGGCAAACGATTCCAAGGAATCGAGCTACTGGGATCCAGTTCTCAAAAAGAACCAGTTCTCGATTCCCATCCCTACTCATGACCATAGGTGAGGGACGGGACCCAGATCGACTGGTAAATCGAGAACGTCACCTTTGGGCTTCGCTCCCTCTACCACCACAGACCGGTTTAGCGCCCGCATCACTGCAGACATCGCCCCGATCTGTGGACCCCCCACTCCATCCTACCCTCACTTATGAATAAGATCCAAAGTTACTTGAACTCCACCACCTGAGGCAGGACCCCCCCCCCCCCCCGACCCAAAGTGGGCACTCCACCCTTTTCCAGCTGAGGACCATGGACTCAGATTTTAAACACATTAAATGCAACTGAATTAAGAAATTAGGTTAAACTTGCAAAAATGTTCCCATGACATAAACTCAATCTGTGACAGATGCCAGCAGGCCCCAGCAACAGCACACCACATGCTCTGGTCCTGCTCCGAACTCATCCTTTTCTGGAACTCTTCTTTTTTTATTTTATTTCCAAGGCATATGGGTGCTTAGGGCGTCCCATTTCTGGGACTTCTTTCCTGATCAAGCTCTGACCAGTTAATCTCTTATATATTAGTAACTTCCAAAAAAAAATTTGGCCTAATTCGTAAAGTTTTAGGACCCCCCCCACCGCCATTTTTAGGGTGCCTGTCAGCCGAGTGCAGAAACCCTTTTTTCAATGGAAAACCATGCATTTTTCGGGTAGTTCTACCATATCTGCTCATCCAAATGTCATATTAGAGGTTATGGGGGATGCTGCTGTCATTTATGAAGGTCTCAAGTCATGTACAGGTCAAAGGTCACATGATTTTAGACAAAGTCAAAGTCATTTGACACTGAAAAATGGGTCAAATCACAGGTTTTTGCAGACTTCTTTCTTGCCTAGTCTTATTTCACAGATCTGCACTCAGAGCTTTGACTGGAGAACATCTGATCCTAGATTACCCATCTGGTACCCTCCCTTTTCTTCAGTTCAGCAGGTACCGACAAATGCAGGATTTTCCATTGAAACATGGGTTTTCTGCACTGGGCTGACGGGCACCCTAAAGATGGCGGTGGGGGGGGTCTAAAATTTTACGGATTGGGCCGAAATTTTTTTGGGAGTTACTGATATATAAGAGATTAACTGGTCAAATTAAGAGCTTGATCGAAAAAGAAGTCCCAAAAATGCCACGCCCTGTGAGTGCTGTATTCAACCATCTCCCCTTACTGCTAAAGACGTTCATTTTGTCTTCTGTTTATGTAAATATAGTTTTTTCTTTTGTTTCTTTGTTTTGTTGTTTTGTTTTGTCTGAACAAAAGAAAAAACTATATTTATCTCCCCTTACTGTTCTTTTTGGTCTCATTTCATGCACAGATGACTCAGTTCCTTCAGCTAACCTACAAAAAGTTGTGGCCTTTGCCTCTTTACTAGCTAGGCGTACCATTCTGTTCAAATGGAAGGACTCATCACCTCCAACACACGATCAGTGGATCAGAGACATCATGTTTAACATAAAGTTAGAAAAAATTAGGTGCACCCTAAATAACTCTATCAATAAATTGTACAAACTACGGGAGCCTCTTTTACACTGTGTGAATATGTTGCCTGGTCTGGAACTTTAAAAACATTTAGGTGTTTATATTGTTATTGACCTGTTTTGTTTATTTATTTATTTTCTTTCCTTCTTTAACGGTACCAGAATGCACTGTCTTGACTGTCTTTATGCATGTCTTGTTTGTATTGCCTTTTTTTTTTTTTTAATTTCCTTGGGTTCTGTTTGTTTATCATGTCCAGTGTCAATCTCTGTATCATGAATACATTACTTGAAATTATAAATATTATACTTGTTAAATGAAAATTTATATAAATATTGAAAATTTCTATAAATAAAGTTTTAAAAAATAAATTAATTAATAAATTTAAAAAATGAAGAAATTAGATGTGCAGTCACTGAAACAGACATTAAATGACATTCATTTATTATGTTTTCACCACATAAATTTATAGTACATTTTAAAAACCTACCTCCACTGTCTGCGTCATGTATCTGTGACGCCAAACGGTGGTGGACTCAAACAGATTACAGAGCTTTGCTGCAAAGCACAAAGACACGTTAGTGCGTCCGGTCAGTCGCTCTCTGCACCGGTCATGTTCAGTCCTGAGCTGGAACCAGGGAACGACCAAAGGAAACAAAGCTTATTCACAGTGTTTGGAGACAGCGTAGTGGTTCAGGACCCCCCACCCCCAGACCCACATGGACCCAAACTGGAGCTCATTCCAGTCGAGCCTTTAGGGTTTCCATGTTTGAGCTCATTTTGTCCGAGTCGAGTCGAAACGCCGCCAAAACAAAAATAAAGCCTGATCACGTCCCAGCTTCCACCTCTGTGGACCAGGAGTCTGGTCTGAGGAAAACCGCCCCGAAGGTCTGGACCACAGGAACCCACTCATGAAGGTCTGGACCACAGGAACCCACTCATGAAGGTCTGGACCACAGGAACCCACTCATGAAGGTCTGGACCACAGGAACCCACTCATGAAGGTCTGGACCACAGGAACCCACTCATGAAGGTCTGGACCACAGGAACCCACTCATAAGGGTCTCCACGACTCAGGTCAATGAAACTTTATCTATCCACCGGACTGTCCTTTAACCCTTAAAGACCCAACAACTATTTTGTCCCAATTTTCAAATGATATTTTTTGTCTTTCCTCAGTGGTTTATCACCATTTATTGTACTATTATCTGCTGTAGTTTGCATTTTTCAGTGTAAATCAGGTATTTTCCTTTATTTAATTCACTGATCATGTAGATCCCAGGTGTCAAACATGCAGCCCGGGGGCCAAAACCGGCCAGGCAAAGTTTCCAATCCGGCCCGCGGGATGCATTGGCAAAGTGCAAGTTACAGCAACAAGCTCAAAAATAATATCATAACCTATAAATAATGACAACACCAATTTTTTCTCTTTGATTTAGAGCAAAACACATTAAATTATGAAAATATTTACATTAAGAAACTATTCTTTAACAACATAATGTGAATAAACTGAACAAATATGAACAACTTGAAATGTCTTAAGAAAATTAAGTGCAATTTTAACAATATTCTGCCTGTTACTAAATGTTTTGTGCCTTGGTAGATCTGATCTGCAATGCACATGTAGCCTATGAATGATAAATTGAGGCAGAATATTGATAAAATTGTACTTACATTTCTTAACAGATTTCATTTTTCAGGTTATTCACATCCTTTTTGTTTGGATAGTTTGTAAATGTAAATATTGGCATAATTGAATGTTATTTTTTTTGCACTAAAACAATTTGGAGTTGTCATTATTTACTGGCTATCGTGCTATTATTGTACTGGTCCGGCCCGCTTCAGGTTAAATTAGGCTGAATGTGGCCCCCGGAAGAAAATGAGTTTGACACCCCTGAGGCAGATGTTGATTAAAAATCAAATCAGGAAAAAAAGGGAAAAAGTGTCATTTTCAGTCCAATCTGTCATGAACTGAACATAAACCCAGTGTGTACATCCACTGTCATTGATCCAACTCCATGGGTTTGACTGGTGAATCAATGTTGTAGAAGATGAAGGTGTTTCCACGGTAACTACGGAGCCTCTGAACGTCCAAATGGGTCATATCTGATGACCATGAAAAGATGAAGAACTGTATTTTACACCAATTATTGACATGGATTGATAGGATTATTGGGTCAGAAGTTATTAAACAGTTCCATCAGTAGAGCGTTTAGGTTAAAGGTGGAGGTTCGGGTCTTTAAGGGTTAATGATGGGAATGTGCTTCAGATCAGAAACACAGCTGATCGTCTGTCACATTGATATGGTTTATTAAATGAGTTTAGAGAGCAGACCAATCACATGACAAACTCCTGTTTTCACTCCACCTCCTCCTCCAAACCTTCATTTTCTCTACAGGAAAAACCTCCTTTTAGTCCGAACCCAAACAGCAGCAACAAAAGACAAATGAGTAAATGCAAATGTGCATTCACTTTTAGTTTTGTTGTCCCTGAAAACAAAGGTGGTGAGACTTTTGAGTAGAACTGCAATGATTAATTGATTAATCAATTAATCGACTCAAATTGATTTTAAAAAAAAAATATTCGATTACAATTTTCCTGAATCTAAACATTGTTTTCTTAATTTTGCTGCAGTTAAACATTAGTTCCACTGGTAATAGACGAGGACAAAAAGGCAGAAAATGTTTATGTGGACTTTTGTCCATTAGATCCATCACTTACTCCTTTAACCTTTGAAGCTTTAACCCAAACATTCTAAATCTGAGTGTGTTTGTTTCAGTTGGATGTTAGTTCCATGTTCAGTTGATAGAAGTTCGTCAGTTGGATCCAAATGTGTTTCAGACTGAGCTGTCAGACTGTTTATAGATGTCACTGGACTGGTCTGTTGTTGTTTAGATCTATAGATATTTGTATATATACTTTTATACTGTTGTTATTGTTGTTATTTCCATACAGATTTTTTTTTTTTTTGTTATATTTATATCCTTTTGCTTTTATACTTTTTGTGGTTGTTGTTTCAGCTGGTTCTGGAATAAAGGACATGTTTGTCATTTTCACTCATGGCTGTTTCACATATTTATGATTTTTTTTTTGTCTATTCAAAAAATTATTTAACCAAATCAAACAGAAGAAAATATGACAACAGATTAATCAATTACAAATATAATTGATAGCTGCAGCTGTAGGTTTGAGTTCTAACTCCTGAAGTAGTATTTGTACTTGGATTTTGCAGGAAGTTTTGTAGTTACTGTAGTAATAGTATACCCAAATTTCAAAGCACTCGTGAAAGTTTTTATTTGTCTGTATGTGGAGTGAAACTTTGGAATAGTCTGGACATCTAACACAAGCAACGCCAAAATATCCACCCATTTAAACTGCTATACAAAAATATGGTCTGGTCCCAGTGTAAAGATGGAGGGTCTGAAAACTGATGTTCCATAAATACTCTGTCTTAAATGTTCATGTGTGCTTGTTGGTCCTCATCTAGTTGGTCTGTGTTGTCCATTATCATCTGCTATTGTTCTGACCATCGCTGGGATGTGCTGCCCTTTACCATTAGTGCTAGTGTAGTTTGTGGGGGGTTTTTTCTTGCCACTGTTGGTCTGTAATTATTATCATGTAAGTTAACGGTTAACTGTTACCTGTGGTAACACCACCAGGAATGTACTTTGTTTCTATTTTTACTCACATTTTGGTTCTATAATGTAAATACTGTCAAATGAGTTCATTCTAATTTGCTTTCGGCCTGTTTTGTTCTATTTTGTTCATTGTTCTGGTTTGAAGTCAAAGGACAGGAGTGAGTATTTAAAATGTTATTATGTTCAGTTATTTGATGATGTGAATGGGGGTGGGATTAAATAAGTTTTTCTTCTTCCCTCTCCTTTTCCAGTATAGATGAAGGATTTTTGTTGGAATTTTGAATTTGTGTGTATTCTGCAATGCTCGAAATAAACAAACAAATGAATGAATGAATGAATGAATGAGGTAAAAGGGCAGAGCATTAGGACACGTCTGAGGTTTTTCCTGTACAGAAGGTGGAGATGATCTAAAGCTGCTGGAGTTTGACTCAAAGAGCAGGTGTAGAACAGGGCTGTTCCGTCCCAGCAGCAGGTACGTGTACGTGAGCGTTCAACAGTCTGTAAAGCCACTGCAGATGCAGCTCAGTCTGGACTGAAGCTTTTCCTTTAAATAGGACTCAGACCGGTCCAAGTCCCAGGCTGGACCGTGATCACATGGCCCAGGAGATGTTGGCCGTGTGCTCCTTGGCCTTCATGCGGAGCACGGCGATGCTGGACGAACGCCTCTCGAACTCGGGTTTGGTCTCGAAGGCGTGATGCCCGTTGGCGCCCGGCGTCAGGAGGGAGTCGGCGCCGAAGAAGTTGTTGAGGGAGACGTGGCTGAACTGGTTCTGCTGGTTGGGGAAGCTCATGTAGCCGTGGTCGGCGGCACCGGCGGCGGAGCGGGGGGAGTGGGAGTAGGAGGTGACGCATGGCGGCGAACCGCGGGGCAGCATGCACGACGACACCATGGAGCTGCCGGGCGCAGGCCCCGCCCACAGGTTATTGGGAATCTGTGGAGTTTAAAGGAAACAGGTTGGATTCATTAGTTTAGTCCGACTTCCACAAACACATGGAGTGGTTTAATGGATTTAACCCTTAAAGACCCAGACGTCCACCACCGACCAGAACCATGTACTGATGGAACTGTTTAATACCTGATGGTCCAATAAACCTACCGATACAAGGAAACAAAGGCTGTGAAATACAGTTTGTCATCTTTTCATGAAATAGTAACAGATTCAACAGTAAAACCCATGGAGTTGGATAAACGACAGAAGTCACTTTTCCACTGACCCTCTAACTGCGCAAACATAATTTGCACATAAAAATATGTCTAATGGAAAAATGACAATTTTGCCCAAACTCTTGTTTTTCAATGAAAAGTTTTGCGTTTGCAAGGGGTGGTTTTTCAGGCGTAGCAAAACTGATATATTGTGCAAAACTGCAATGGAAAGAGCTTTTTACGCAATTAGTCACATGAACTAAACAAGTGTTCAGAGAACGCAAACCTCCGCCAAGCACCCGAACAGTGTGCATGTGTGGAGCGACTATTTCTGTTTAAATTCAACAGTTTCCAGGTTGTTCCATACAGCAGAAAAAGTTGAAGCTTGGTACCAGTCATGTGTCTGTCAAATTAGATTAAATTCCAACCAATATTTGTTGAGTTATAATGAAAAACCTTACTGTGACCTTAAACTTTGGCCTACTTGGCCCAAAACTTCATGGGTTCATCCCAGGGCCTAGGCCTCTCTGTGAGGAAGATTTGGTAAAGATGGTTGGAATAGTTTTCCTGTAAAATTGCTAACAAACAAACAAACACACGAAGCAAAGTGATTCCAATACCTCCTGGCAGAGGTAACAAAGGATGCTGATGGATGTTACAACAAGAGAAGCAGAGGAGTTTAAAACAAACATGGTTTGTGTGGACACACCAGGAAACCCACTCATTTTTGAATTTAGTACAGTTTCACAGTTCCTCTGTCTGTCACTTCCAAAAAGGCCTCATTCGTGGCTGCTCTCAGGTGTAACGGGCTGGACTTAAAGTCTAATTATGAGCGCCAGAGCTGTGGTAGAAATATGAATATATCTGTAAATCAACGGGATATTTATGTTTGTCGTCATGTTTATGAAATGATTTCTCGTGACATCTCGCGATAATAAATAAACAAATCATTGCATTTGTGATTTAATGGAAAAACCAACATTATGCACTTCTGTTTTTTTGACATTTAGCAAATATTGGTAAAGTTTTGCGCACATGTCCAATAGAAAAGCGACTAAATACTGTAAATATCAATATATCATTCATTACAATTACATTAACATTTACAATTATGCAAATTAGGTGATGACATCATTTAGCAACTAGTAACTTTTAGGACAGAAAACACATACTTTCACTACTAAGGAGTTGGACACACAGACTTTTCGACTGTTTATCACTGAGCATCCTTCTCTCCATCATTCCAGAACAGACTAACAGACGCCGTCAAACACTTAAACCAGAACCAGAACCACTGGACCCACACAAAACACAGTTAATACTGAGCATTTTTACAAACTTTATACAAGTTTAACACAAATATTTCTGCTGATTAGGACAGTAAGACGCATGAAAAAGACATGATTAATGACACAGATGGTTGTGGGAACATGATCATCTACACAGTGAACTGATAATAAAGTCCATCTGTTATCTAAAGTGCACTGTGGAAAAATTACAACCTGCATAAATTTAATGCATCCATGTTACGCTTTATCTCAACCAAATAATTAAATATACTTTTCTGCTGTAAAATATTAGACGTAAAATAAACATTATCTAAAGTAAACCTGCCCTTCAAAGTACAAATGTTAGAAATCCTCCTCACATCAGCTTTTCCATTTCCTGTCTGGATTTCATCATCATTATTAACTCTGTAACGCTCACATCATAACCACCCTACAGAGGAAACTCATTTCGGCCTCTTTAGGGTGTCCCATTTTTGGGACTTCTTTTCCGATCAAGCTCTTAATTTGACCAGTTAATCTCTTATATATCAGTAACTCCCAAAAAAAATTTCGACCCAATCCGTAAAGTTTTAGATCCCCCCCACCACCATCTTTAGGGTGCCCGTCAGCTGAGTGCAGAAAACCCATGTTTCATGGAAAATCCTGCATTTGTCGGTACCTGCTGAACTGAAGAAAAGGGAGGGTACCAGATGGGTAATCTAGGACCAGATGTTCTCCAGTGAAAGCTCTGAGTGCAGATCTGTGAAATAAGATTAGGCAAGAAAGAAGTCTGCAAAAACCTGTGATTTGACCCATTTTTCAGTGTCAAATGACCTTGACCTTGTCTAAAATCATGTGACCTTTGACCTGTACATGATTTGAGACCTTCATAAATGACAGTACCATCCCCCAAAACCTCTAATATGATATTTGCATGAGCAAATATGACAGAACTAACCGACAAATGCAGGATTTTCCACTGAAACATGGGTTTTCTGCACTCGGCTGACGGGCACCCTAAAGATGGCAGTGGAGGGGGGGGTGTCTAAAACTTTATGGATTGAGCCAAAATATTTTTGGGGAGTTACTAATATATAAGAGATTAACTGGTCAAATTAAGAGCTTGATCGGAAAAGAAGTCCCAAAAATGGGCCCTAGGCCTCTTGGATCTGGGATCTTGTCCTTTCGGTCATGACCACAGGTGAGGGTAGGAGCGTAGACTGACCGGTAAATCGAGATCTTCACCTTTCGTCTCAGCTCCTTCTTTACCACAACCAGCCGATACAGCGATTGCATCACTGCAGACGCTACACTGTGTCAGTCGGTTGTGGATATTATTATTATTTGTCAGTAAAATCAATCAAATATTACGTCTCAGATTACGGCTTCATCCAAATAACGGACCACACTCCAACCATCCTGAGTTTACTGTCATGTTTACTCAAATAAATGCAGCAACATGACTGATAACTGGGCTCAGGTTTGTCCTTTCTGTTGATTTGATTTGTATACAGAGTAAAGGCCACATACCAGCGGTAAACGTCAAACACACGCTCTGCTGACAGTTTCATCCAAACGACTCCGCTCACTCATTCTGCCAAGAATTCAGTCAAACAGAAACGCCAGGACATGAGTGGCATGACGGAGGAGCGTGGAAATGCATTTACTCTTTAACTGCATTTTGTCCAAACGCTGCAGACGTTTGTACAGTTTCTACAGTTTCTACAGTTGGATTTCTCTCAGATTGTTGTGACATGATCTGTTATGTTTTTAGGTTTTTGTGTGATGGTGTTTTTGTTTTATGAAGGATTTTGATGGATATTCAATTTTAATCTGCATTTTGTTCACAAAAACTACACAGTAATAACAGAGTGTCACTTTAACTCTTTGAGAGTTGAATTTAACTCTGTTTCAGATAACATTTGGTCCCATTCAAAATTAGAGTAAAATTTACTCTATGGCCAGTGTCAAATTTTCTGAGTTAATTCTATTCAATTTAGTGTCAAAATTAATCAGAATCAGCTTTATTGGCCAAGTATGTGAGCACATACAAGGAATTAGGCTTCGGTTTTTACACTGCTCACGACATACAGCTGCGACATGAACCCAGAACAACATGTGGACCTGGACACAATACAGACCAACAGTCCACTGGAGACAGAGACAACAATGGGCGGAGATTTACACTGGATTTACAATGGAATATATACGGAGTGTAAACTGGAGTTTTTATACAGTGAGTGGACGTGTGCATCCAGTCTATTAAAAACATGTTTATGTGTATATTATTTACAGTGGGGTTTATATTCTAATATGTACAGAAAGTGCAAATTGAAGTATTTATACAGTGAGTGGATATGTGCAGGAATATAGTCTGTAAAAAAATAAATAAATAAATGAATATAATATAATATATATATATATATATATATATTATATATATATATATAATATATATATATATATATGTGCCTGTAGAGTTGAATTTGACACTGCATCTGTGCAGAACTTACACTGACTTTTAACTCTACTGTTACAGCTGGTTTACTCTCCATAGAGCTAAAAATACTCCAGGTTCAAATAGCTGACACTGTATTTTTTACAGTGTATTTCTATTCCATGCTTTCTCACGTCGTCACATCGACTGTATCCTGACATGTGACTGAACCCACACAGACCCAAACATCCACTGATCTACTGTTTAATACAGGGGTGGCAAACATGCGGACCACGAACCTGAACCGGACCACCAAAGGTTCCAGTGCGGCCTGTGGAATGAATTTGCAAAGTGTAAAAATTCCACTGAAGGTATTTACAATAAAGAGTGTCAAAGCTGTTTTAGTTCCAGTTCCACATACAGACCGATGGGATCTGGTAAAATAATAACATCATCTATAAATAATGACAACTACTAATTTTCTTCTTGATTTAATGTGAAAAAAATAACACGACACTATGAAAATATTAACATTTACAAACTATCCTATAACAATAAAATGTGAATAACCTGAAGAAATATGAACTTGAAATGTCTAAAGACAATTCTGTGTAATTGTACTAATATTCTGCCTGTTATCAAATGTTTGGTGTATTTGATCCACTGTCGTCTGTGAGTTGAGTTAAATAAGCTGCAGTGTAATATTGTAGAAATTGTTCTTATTTTAGTTTCAAACTCTAAAACTGTACCAGTATTCTGCCTGTTATCACATGTTTGTGTAACATTGTGTCTAATGCACATGTAGAAATGGTAAGTTCAGGCTTAATATTGTTAAAATTGCACTCATTTTTCTAACAAAATTTCATTTTTTTCAGGTTATTCACTTTTTTTTTGTGAAATTTTGTAAATAGAAATATTTTAATGATTTAATGTTTTTCTTTGCACTAAAACAAAGAGGAACAGTTGTCATTATTTACAGGCTATTCTGTTATTATTCTACTGGTCCGGCCCACTGGAGACCAAACTGGGCTGAGTGTGGAACCTGAGCTAAACGGACTTTAACAGCCCTGGGTTAACTCCTGTGGATCCATTAACTCTATAAACACATGTAAATAACTGGACTAAAACACAGTTGGTCATCTTTTCAAGGTCAGCATTAATTCACCAGTAAACCCACAGAGTTTGATAAATGACAGTGGATGGACACACTTTTATTTACATTCAGAACAAAATGAACAAAAATGAACAAAAATAAACAAATAAGGAAGTTAATCTGCAGAAAATTACATGACTCATAAGTGATTTTCACTGAAAAAATACAAAATGCGAAAGAAAATTGTATAATAAATGCTGATAAATCACTTCTGAAAGGTTAAATGTAGTGAAAGATTTTTTTTTTTTCATATAGTTTTCATTTATTTACAAATGCCAGTGGTTGGAGATACTTGTTACTATGTTCAGTAAATGATATATTTTGCTGAAAAAGTCACTTTTTCTTCTGTTTTGATAAAATCTTTGAATTTACACTGAGTGTTAATAAACATCTACATGAAAATACAGAATTTACACAGAAAAATGCACACTCCAGAGGATAACACTGGTTCACCAGTTAAACCCATGTAGACTGATACATGACAGTTTATGGACACACTTGTTTTTACGTTGAGTTATTAATATTTTTGACTAAAAAGCAATTTTTTTCTTCAGTTTTCTCTGTTTCTGATTTAACCCTTAACTTTAATCTGAACTTTAATGAAAATGCATGATTTTCACTGAAAAAAGATGATAATATTGTAATAAATGGTAATAAATCACTTAAGAAAGGTTAAATGGAAAGAAAAAAATAATTTGGGAACCGACATAAAAGTAGCTCTGGGTCTTTAAGGCTTAAATTCCATTTGACTTCATTGAATAAATAAACTTCAGCCTCATTAACCCTTAAAGACCCACTGATACTTTTATAGTAGTTCCCAAATAATTTTTTCCCTCTATATTTAACCTTTCTTAAATGACTTGTCACTATTTATTATGAAATAATCCTCTATATTTTTTATTTTTCCAGTAAAAATCAGGTATTTCCCAATATTAAATTTACTGATCATGTAGATGTTCATTAAAGTTCAGATTAAATTTTAGGGTTATTATATCAGAAACACAGAAAACAGAAGAAAAAGTAAATTTTTCAGCAAAGATATTGATAACTGAAAATAAAAACAGTGTCTTCATTCACTAGTTGCTTTTCCATTGGACATCTGTGCAAAACTTTACTGATATTTACTAAATGTGTTACAAACAGAAGTGCATGATGTCCGTTTTTCCATTCAGTCCTAAATGTGCTGATTAGTGTCTTTCTTCTGGTAGATGTCAGTAGAAGTCATTCCATAAACATGAACATAAACATGTGTCGTTTTGAATCTAGAATGTTCGTTACCCCTCTGTCTCTGACTAAACCCTAAAATGACTGGCTTTCCTGGTGTGTCCCAAGGTTATTATCGTTAACGAAAACTAACAAAATGACGAAAACTAGAATTGAAAAAACCTTTTTGTTAAACTGACATAAATAAAAACTCTAATTAAAAGAAAAAAATGATAACTAACTGAAACTGTATTGTGTGTTTACAAAACTAACTGAAACGAATAAAAATTATGGATAAAATTCCCTTCCTTTTCGTCTTTGTCAACGTCGGACTAATACGAAAGCGATTTATTTCGCTCTAGCAATTTTAGCTAGCGGCACCATAGGGTACTTGACGGTCCGTCACTTGTGTTCACTTGTGGTTTCTAGTCGTCTTCTGGTCCCCACTCTACCTGGAAACATGGAGACTAAAGCAGCAGAGTCCTGTCTGGGATTTATTTGAATATGACGACAGAGAAGAAGAGAAAAGAGACGACAAAACTAAAACTAAGCTAAAACTAAGCATTTAGAAAAAAATGAAAATTAATAAAAACTAGTAAACCTGCTCTAAAAACTAATTAAAACTAACGGAATTAGAGAAAAAAAAAGCCAAAACTAAATAAAATTAAACTAGAATGAAAAATCCCAAACTTTTAGAACCTTGGTGCGTCCACAAATCTAATGTTTGGTTTAAACTCTTCTTCTTCTCTTGTTGTAACATCCATCAACATCTGTTTTTGTTCATTAGACTCTAGTTGCACAAAAAGCTCTTTCTGGAAGTTCTGGAAGAGCTGACATTAGTTTTAAGGGTCAAAAAGAATCTTTTTTCACTATTTGGTCAAAATGGACAAACTATGTTAAATTTGTAATGGATGTGAAATGAACACATCGGTGATGTGAATAATTTTATGTGTGAAACGTGTGTTTACATTAACGTAAACATACACACCTTAAAGCATTGTACTGATGAAGTGGTGGCGCAAGCCCTCTCCTCAGCCCACTTTTCTTTCTTTCCTTATTTTATTTTATTTGTTCTATATATGACAAAAAATCTTGGATAAGCAGCATTTTTCCATTGGATGTGCAGAAATTGAATTGTACCCGTAAGGGAAGTTTTATAACAGCTGCTTTTCCAAATAAACCAAGAATGGAAAAGCGACTAATGTCGCTGATCCAACTCCATGGGTTTTACTGGTGAATCAATGTTGTAGAAGATGACGGTGTTTCCATGGTAACTACGGAGCCTCTGAACATCCAGATGGATCATATCTGATGACCATGAAAAGATGAAGAACTGTATTTTACACCAGTTTTTTTCCATGTATTGACAGGATGAGTGGATCAGAAGTTCTTAAATATTTTAGATCAGTAGATGGTTTCTGGGTCTTTAAGGGTTAAAACTGTCCAGATCTGTGAAAGTGTCCTTAAGTCCATGGGCACAGAACCAAATGTGTCAGGTAAAGTACAGCAGAACCCAGCTGTGGTTTGAGTGGGAGTGTCCGCTGACAGTTGGATCCAGTTCAAACTGTGGGCGTGTCCACTTTGACGACATGTGCCGTCCATAAGCGGAGCCTTCGACCGGAGCCCGAACTCAAAGTACAACTGTCAAAACCTGAGCGTCAACCAAACAAAAGCAAAGGGTTTAAAAGCCACAGGAACGCAGAGGACGTCCACAGAGTTTAGAGAAGACAGCCAAAAAGACGAACAAAGAAAACAAGAGGAAAACACAGAGAGGAGCAGCAGCCACTGAGGGACAGCTGTAACCATGGCAACCCACCAGGACTGGACAGGCCCACTACAACAGAACAGGACACAGTAGAATAGAACACAATAGAACTATATATATATGTATATATATATATATATATACACACACACACACACACACATACAGGTAAAATAGGATATATACAGGTAATATCTGATATATACATGGTCAAATTAAACAACTTTCTGATGTGGACTCGCTCTGTGACTTCAGTCTTTTTCTGAGTTCATCTGTCGAGTGTTTTCTGCTGAATGTGAACAAACACACACACACACACACACACACACATACACACACACACACCTACACACATACACACACACACATACACACACACACATACACACACACACACACACCTACACACACACACACACACACACACACACACATATATACACTGCTGTAGGGGATTTCCCAGTTAAAGGCCCATTTAGAGGCAGCAGTAGAACAGAACAGTTTAACTCCAGTTTAAAGTGTATATCTGTTTTTCTCCAGCTTCATGTGTTTGATTCCTAAACTGTGAAAGTCTGCAGAACAAGGACATGCTTCTGTTTTTCTGTGGACGGAGTGAGTGTGGAGCTAAAAAGGGAAACAAAAATAATATTTGGATTTTATATATATATATATATATATATATATATATATATATATATATATATTATATTTGGAAATTCTTTACTGATCCGAGTTCCTCTTTGAAATAAAATACTACTAAACCAAATACTCCACTACGTCTCAGAAGCACATTTTGTACTTTTTTTCTCATCCACATCGTTTTAGTTACTTTTTAAATAACAGTATTTCTACCCAGCGACAAACAAATACTGTATAATAATTGTGAATATTCGTGGTAAAGTGTGTGTTTCAGTTTGAAATCCTCCTCCTGTCTGAGCTGAATAAACTCTGTGTAAACCCTCTTGGATTCATGCACCAAACTGAAAACAGGCCTGTTCTTCTGAGCTCATGGAAACCCAACTTTTCAGATTCTTTAGTTTCAAACAGGACAATAACTACGGAGCCCGGGAAGGGACATGAAGAGAAAAAAATGTATTGCGTTATAACGCAATAGTTCAAAAGTATTGCGTTATAATGCAATAGTTTTTGCGTTATAACGCAAAAGTATTGCGTTATAACGCAAAAGTATAGCGTTATAATGCAATAGTTTTTTGCGTTATAATGCAAAAGTGTTGCGTTTAAACGCAAAAGTATTGCGTTATAACGCAATAGTTTTTGCATTAGGATCTGCATTGTGGATCGGACAGGTCGGTCAGGTCAGACACACCTGGACCTGCAGTCCTGTGCCCTGTGCATGTGGAGTTCACATGACCGGAACTCTGTCATTATTTTTCCGATCAGAAAAATTCCAACGGTTTCTGAAACCTGAGACTCTGTGCTTTATGGACATTCTCGGGTCAGTGCGAAAATTTCACGGGCACCTGTTCTAGAAGCTGCAAAATAAGCCATTCTGTGACTGGGGACGCACACAGCAGAGCGGATTCACGGAGCGAAGAACCGGAGCGCATAACGGAGTGGAGAACGGATTAGATCTAGTTTTGGAAAATGTAGGCAAGACGGACATCCACAGTTCCATGACCCCCTGGAGGTTTACGGATAGATTTGTGACCGAAGGAGCGACTGATGGAGCAACATCTGAAGAAGAAGGTAAAGTTCACCCAGTTCCATTTAGTGGATTTTCTACATGACTGAAGCACTGTCTGCTTTTTCTGTGGAGTTTTTACTTGTTTCACTTTAGTATATGTGTAAACTGACGCTTATACTGCATCGTGGTTTTATAGAATAAAGTACGAACCGTGTAGAGTATGTGTTAGTTTGGAGTATGTTGGACTTTCTGTGCGTAAAAATGCGCATGACGCTCTACAAAATAAGAGCGCATACGCTGATGTTCGGTGACTTTTTTTCTTCAATAGTGCAATTTGACCTTGTTTTGTTGTCTAATACATTGTTCTAGTGTGTTATTTTTCCATGTGTCCACCGGTAGTTACATTCAAGGATGAAGAGAGAGAAGTCACGGTGATGCGCAAGGCTCTGGTGATGAGAGCAGAGACTGAAGACTGTCCACACACAGATGAAGGACGGAGGAAGAGCCTGATGATGAGTTCAAAGACCACAGACAGTGAACACATCCACAGGAGGACGGACTGTTGGTGTGAACAGACTATGTTCAGACTGGGCCATAGGAGCACTGCCTGGATCAGAGCTGTGAACTGACACAACTGTTTCTGCAGAACCACGAACATGAAGGAACTCTGCAGACACAGAACGGACAAATGCCCTGTGTGTGTGTGTGTGTGTTGTGTGTGTGTGTGTGTGTGTGCGTGTGTGTGTGTGTGGTGTGTGGTGTGTGTGTGTGTGGTGTGTGTATGTGTGGTGTGTGTATGTGTGTGTGTGTGTGTGTGTGGGGGAGGGGGGGACGACGACACACCTGTAGAGTTTGGATTTTTTACCCTGTTTTTGCACAATAAAAGGCAAATACTCACACAGCTTGTTTTAAACAGTTTTTATACTTTTAAAGTTCATATTTAACTTTCAAATGTTGTATCCATGTCTAATTTCAGTGTTTTTTCTGCTAAAACTAAAAAAAAAAAAAAATTATTCCGTTTTTGTGTTTTTTTGTCATTTTAAATTGTTATTACAGTATTAAAACAAATAGTGATTGCAATATTGAACGTTCGAAGTGGTCTGCAAAAATTGACAAAACGACCCAAAGCATATTTTCCGACCTTTTTATGATCAAAATAAGAAAACCAGTCCAGGTGGACCATCTGAGGCTCAGGAGTAGAAAGGATTTGAATCCAATGCGCACATCCTCCTTCTCATGCGCAGATCATTCACACTTGGCGCACATACATCTGTATCCATGAAGCTGCACACAGACGTGAAGCTGGGCAAATAGGAATTTAATTCAAAAACCGTTGGAATTTTTCCGATCGGACTAATAATGAAAGAGTTATGGTCATACTACACAGGACAGGGGGGCGTGTCAGACCTGGCACGGTCGGACCAGAACTGGATTACAATGTATTATGTACGGACCTCAATCAAGAGAGAGCATATATGATTGCGTTATAACGCAAAACTATTGCGTTATAACGCAATACTTTTGCGTTATATCGCAGTAGTTTTTGCGTTATAAAGCAATAGTTTTTGCGTTATAACGCAATACTTTTGCGTTATAACGCAATAATTTTTATTTTTTGCATGTCCCCTCCCGGGCTCCGTAAATAACACACACACACAATACGACGATATTAAAGAATATGAAGAATTACTGAAGATGAAACTATCTGCTTCTGGGTCACAGAATAAACTGGCATTTGAACAGTTCCAAACACAGACCGCATGTTTTTATCCGTACTGAACGTTCACATTGTTCTGATAATAATACTTAAAAGACTGAATCTAGTTTGAAAGGGAAAGTTGACAGGAGTCCAGCTGTACTTACGGCATCATTTTAGAAAGTATAAAAATATGTATGTCTTCAGTCTCAGCTCAGCAGATCAGCTGCAGCTCATGGTTCAAAACTAAACAGAAGCTTCATGAGGACCTGTGCCTGTTCTGTCGTTGCCCCAAACCTGTGGAACCAGTTGCCCTTAGATGTTCGACAGGCTCAGTCTATGCCTGTCTTTAAATCACGTCTAAAAAGGCACTTTTTCTCATTGGCTTTTAATCAATATGTGACATGTTTCTTTTTTTATATTTTTTATGCTGTTTTTTATCAGATTTTAATTTGTCTTTGTTTTTATGATGGTTGTATTTTGTTGTTCTTAGCCCGCTTTGCACCCTGTGTTATCACTGTTTTTACTTATTTACTTATTTAATCCCTTGTTTTATTTTTCGTGTACGGCACTTTGGCCAGCTGTAAAGTTCTTAAAGTGGATTATAAATAAAGTTGGTATGGTATGGTATGGTATGGTATGGTATGGTATGGTTAAATGACGTGTAGTTTACAAAGTGTACAGACTGGTTCACCCATTCAAGATAATATTATAGCATGAGCAGAAAAGATAAACTCAGTAGAAATGTTGATTTTTGCACAAATTCACTGTTCTCATTATTTCAAAACATGAGAAAATCTGTCAAAATGTATGATATGCATATTTCAGACCAGAGGTGATTTCTCTCAGACTGCAGTGGAAGCTCAGCTTCCCCTAAAATAACTCAAATTAAATGGTTAAATCTGTTCGGTTGTGTTGACATTTCATTAACACCAAATGTGTTAGAACACGTTCATCTCACAGATGAGTTCGTTCAGAATCAGCTTTATCACAAATCACAGACTGGATGTCGTTCACTTCTCCTCCATTCCCGTGTCTGTGTTTTCTCCTCCATCTCTGCTCAGTGCATTTGTCGTAGACGCTCAGCGTCCATGCACTTCAATGGGACTGAGTGGAACTGGTTTAAACTGACTCTAAACTGGACGCTAATCGGATAAATGACACCATGTTGTCCCGCCCCGGACGCTCAGCATCTCTGGGGGTGAATGGAGCTGTGGGCGGAGCTCGGCCAGGGCTGGACACCAGGATTCCACGTGCTGATTGGAGGATCAGTCGAAAGGCTGAATCCCGTTTGATTGACAGCTGTTTTCAGATCTGCTCCTTCACTGACACAGTTCAGTTTAATACCGTCACACATTCTGCTGGGAAATCACACAAACCACTACCAAATTACTCGTTCATTTCTTGCACTGTAAATAAAACACACTCTTTGCACTTCCTTGTTTCAATTTAGCATAATTTCAGCGTTTTCTTGTTTACTTGGTACAATAAGGTCACAGACCATTTTCTTAAATGGAATGGAGGATGAATTTATGTTTAAATAACTTGACATTTTTTTTTGATGTAAGCCGACAATGAGCTTCCCCTGTCTGAAAGACGAGCAGCCGCCACTGTTTCAGACGTGTGTGCTGATAGTTGTGCAAAAAACATTAATGTAGTTGTGCACAAAATAATTATGTGTGAACTGTTGAATGAGTTCAATCGTACATAAAATGTATTGTATGTATTTTATCAGAATAAGAATGAATAAGTTTTGACAAGAATTACAAACACAAAATGTAACTTTACCATTGTTCTGTCTCCATCATGAATACGAATTCACCAACGTGACTCTACTGTCAAAATCTGTCCCCACTTCACAGACATTATTTCTGGAGCAGAAGATCCATGGATGTACAGACTGACCATGAGTTCAGGATCCAGATCAGGCAGGATCACTGTTCAAGATGGACGATGAAGTCAGAGAATGAAACCAGGTCCAATCCAACCATTAGTCCACTGCTGTGACCAAGCAGAAGGATCCTGAACTCATGGTCAGTCTGTGAATCCATGGATCTTCTGCTCCAGAAATAATGTCTGTGAAGTGGGGACGGATTTTTGACAGTAGAGTCACGTTGGTGAATTCGTATCATGATGGAGAAAGAACAATCGTACAGTTTTATTTCATGTTTGTAATTCTTGATGTCAAAACTTATTCATTCATATTCTGATAAAATACACACATCATATTTTATGTACGACTGAACTCATTCAAGAGTTTATAAATATGTATTTTTTGTACAACTATAGACTAATATGCACATATTTGTATCTTATGCACATGAATATTTTGACACCAAACAAACCTCATAGACTCAACAGACTGAACTACAGCTGAGAGTAGAAAGTTCTTCAAACATGCGCAGCAATAAAATACAAACAAACAAGTGTTCAGAGAACACAAACCTCCACCAAGCACCCCGAACACTGTGCATGTGTGGAGCCACTATTTCTTTTTAAATTCAACAGTTTCCAGGTTGTTCCATTCAGCAGAAAAAGTTGAAGCTTGGTACCAGTCATGTGTCTGTCAAATTAAATTCAATTCCAATCAATATTTGTTGAGTTCTAATTTTAAATGTGTGGTAAATGGGATTTTCAGTGTTAAATGTAAATGTCCACAGAGTCCACATTCCACAGTGGATGTGGACAATTTTGTGCCAGATACAAGATATTGTTCTAAGCTACAGGTGGATCCAATTGGAAGCTAATCGGATTTGTTTTGAATTTTTGATGAATTTTCAAAAATTACTCAATGATGAGAGATGGAAAATTGTAGATGTTGTGACCTTGCTGTGACCTTGAACTTTGGCCTACTTGGTCCAAAATGTTACTGGGCTGGTCCCAGGGCCTAGGCCTATCTGTGGGGAAGATTTGGGAAAGATGGGTGGAATAGTTTTCCCATAAAGTTGCTAACAAACAAACACACAAACAAACAAACAAACACACAAAGCAAAGTGATCACAATACCTCCTGGCAGATGTAGTAACAAAAAAACATATGAATTGAGCAGGAAAACAAATAAAATGACCAGATACGATAGTAAAACATTGATAAGGATTATTTGACCACCTAATGACAGCTTTTGCGTACATACTCTGCTGCTCATACCTACATCATGTCATTTAACCCATAAGGACCCTGTGTGAGTTTTGTGGCACTTCCCAAAGGATTTATTCTCTGTATTGAACCCTCCTAAATGATTAAATTATTTATCACCATTTATTAATATTATCTTCTGAATTAGCAATTTTTCCAAACAAAATCATATTTTTTCCTATGTTTAATTCAGTGATTATGTAGATGTTCATAAAAGCTCAGGGTAAATTCAAAGGCTATGAGACAAAATCAGAAAAAAAAAAACCTGAAAAAAGTTACTTCTGTATCCAAATCTGTCATTAACTGAACATAAACCAGTGTGTCCACCCAATGTCATTGATCCAACTCCATGGGTTTGACCAATAAATCAATGCTGTAGAAGATGACAGTGTTTTAACAGTAACTACGGAGCCTCTGAACATCCAAATGGGTCATATCTGATGACCATGAAAAGATGAAGAACTGCATTTTACACCAATTATTGACATGGATTGATAGGATTAATGGATCAGTTGTTTACATCAGTGGATGCTTTTGGTTGACAGTGGATGTTTGGGTCTTTATGGGTTAAAGTAGATTTTAGATGCAGAACTTTTACCTGCATTTGAGTATTTTTACCTCCGCCAGGAGGTATTGTGATCACTTTGCTTTGTGTGTTTGTTTGTTTGATTGTTTGTTTGTTTGTTTGTTTGTTTGTTTGCAACTTTACAGGAAAACTATTCCAACCATCTTTCCCAAATCTTCCCCACAGATAGGCCTAGGCCCTGGGACCAACCCATTACATTTTGGCCCAAGTAAAGTTCAAGGTCACATCTACAATTTTCCATCTGTCATCATTGAGCAATTTTCCAAAATTCATCAAAAAATTCTGAACAACTCCAATTAGCCTCCAATTGGATCCACCTGTAGCTTAGAACAATATCTTGTATCTGGCCCAAAATTGTCCACATCCACTGTGGAATGTGGACTCTGTGGACATTTCCATTTAACAGTGAAAATCCCATTTCCCACACATTTAAAATTAGAACTCAACAAATATTGATTGGAATTGAATCTAATTGGACAGACACATGACTGGTACCAAGCTTCAACTGTCTCTGCTGTATGGAACAACCTGGAAACTGTTGAATTTAAACAGAAATAGTGGCTCCACACATGCACAGTGTTCGGGGTGCTTGGTGGAGGTTTGCGTTCTCTGAACACTTGTTAGTCTTAAGTGCACAGTCTGAATCCTTCCAGCGGGGCTTTAGAGGCCCAGGAAACGCCAACCCAAGGACAGACTGACACTGCGGTCTCCTCTCACCTCATCTCGTACATGACCTTTGTCCAAACGGCAAGATAAATGTTCGATCTAACATGAATCTGATCTGAGGTCGTTCATATTTAGCTGTGACGCCTCATCAGAGTTTAGGCTCTTATCTGCAGACGGGCTGCCATGAGCGGTGATTCATAACAAGACACGACACCACTGATTTATACGGACAAAGACGGTCATTTAGTGAGCAAAGATAGCCCAAAATAGTCCCGCATCAGAACTTCTGCTTCAGTATAATTCCATAAGTATTAGCAGTTAAACAGATCAAGTATTTTCAGTAAAACTTGATCTGATGCCTCTGACAGATTATTACTGAGTGTCATCATGGATTATTAATAGTGAAGCTCATCAGAGTTTGTGTTGTTTCTGCTGGAGGTGGAGCTGGTCCAGGACTTTAGATCCAGTTTCATCAGCAGAGACGCCAAAAAACCCAAGATTAACAACAGAAGAACCAAATAAACCCAAGATTAACGACAGAAGAACCAAATAAACCCAAGATTAACGACAGAAGAACCAAATAAACCCAAGATTAACAACAGAAGACCCAAATAAACCCAAGATTAACAACAGAAGAACCAAATAAACCCAAGATTAACGACAGCAGAAGAACCAAATAAACCCAAAGTTAACGACAGAAGAACCAATAAACCCAAGATTAACAACAGAAGAACCAAATAAACCCAAGATAATGACAGAAGAACCAAATAAACCCAAGATTAACAACGAAGAACCAATAAACCCAAGATTAACGACAGAAGAACCAAATAAACCCAAGATTAACGACAGAAGAACCAAATAAACCCAAGATTAACAACAGAAGAACCAAATAAACCCAAGATTAACAACAGAAGAACCAAATAAACCCAAGATTAACGACAGAAGAACCAAATAAACCCAAGATTAACGACAGAAGACCCAAATAAACCCAAGATAACGACAGAAGAACCAAATAAACCCAAGGTTAACGACAGAAGAACCAAATAAACCCAAGGTTAACGACAGAAGAACCAAATAAACCCAAAGTTAACGAAGAGAACCAAAAAACCCAAGATTAACAACAGAAGAACCAAATAAACCCAGACTAATGACAGAAGACCCAAATAAACCCAAGGTTAACGACAGAAGAACCAAATAAACCCAAGGTTAACAGAAGACAAGCACGGCTCTGAGACGCAAATACCTTCAGTTTTTGGAGCATTTATTCAATGTTTATGGAGCATAGAGGGAACAAAAATCTGTGTTTAGTGGAACTATTATGGAAGTAAATCTGTCTCATCAGATTTTGAATTATAAAAGCGAATGAATTTCTTGCACTGAATTTTTTTTACACAGAAATTAAGTATCTGATTTTTTTTTTTTTTTTGCATTGAAATTAACCCTCCGGTATCCCGTCCACCAAGGCCCTCACTAAGCACCAAGTGTGCCTTTTTGGCACACTTGAGGAATAATGTCCAAAAAAACTTCATTTTGATTCTTTTACACTGTTTTCTATTTCATCAACTTGAGCCATAAATAAAATACCAAATACTCAATAATTGTCACATTTTTTAACCCTTTAAATGCTGTGTTTGGAATGGAAACAAAACATTTTTTTGGATGCAAAAAACACAAAAATATATTTTTTCAATATACTACATAAAAATTGGATCACATATATTTGATTTTTTCATCCTGGCATATGTCAGTGATTAACTCCAACATTGGTTAATTTGCATAATTATTTTTGGCGCTAGGTCAAATGTTAAAATACACTAGCATCTGTCACAAAGTGTGCGTAAAACGCACACCTATAAATCAAACTATTAAATATTATATTGATTTATTTTTCTGCTCTAATTTGATTTTATTTTTTAAATCAAGGTCAGCCCTAATCATACTGATCAAATAATCGTTCATTTTACATTTTTTTAACCCTTTAGACGATCTCTTTATCATAATGTCACTATAATTTTTGATGCAAAAAACACAAAATATGTTTTTTTTCAAAATACTACATAAAAATTGATCACATATTATTTGATTTTTGCAGCCTGGCATATGTCAATGATTAGGTATCTGAATATTTTTGTCTCTGAATTCAACAATGTTCATAAATTTAGAATTAAAAAAATTGATACAAAACATTCAAAAGCAAAAAAATTCAGATCACACATCCGCGCTGACCGTCTTCCTGCATCGGTGTCACATGACCAACCTAATGTAACTCGATTGGCTGGCTGTTGGTTCCACTTGAGATAGAATCGAATGCTTATCCTTGGTGTACCCGATGCGTGATCGGAATTTTTTGCGTCTGAATTATTTGAATCTGATTTTTTTTTCATCTATGTGTATGAACATGGTTGAATTCAGCGACAAAAAAATTCTGATACTTAATTTCAGTGCAAAAAATTCAGCACTAGAAATTCACGGCTTTTATGATTCAAAATCTAATGAGACAGATTTACTTCCATAAACTGTGGACTTCATCTTTAACTGTAAATATTTTGTATCTTAAAAACGTGTCATATAATTGTGCTATTTTGTAAAATCTTCACCTGAAAAGTACACAGAGAGAAACAGTGAAGTCGAATATTTGCCTCTGAGGTGAAGTACAGTAGCTGTAAAAGATGGAAATACTCCAAATTAAAATGACACTTTACTGCTGGACTTATTTTCCAACATTAATTTGAACTAATGTAACATAATGATCTTTCTGATGAGCTAAAAATGTGAAATATTTGGATAATAGTTCAGATGTATGAATGATTTCTAACCTTGCCTTTAGATATTTCTGTTAAATATTTATTTGTAATGCACTGTTTACTCCAAATAACTTCCTTTAAAGGTAAATATGAGATAACCACTGGCATAACAATGAACACACTGTAAAAAAAAAAAAAAAAAAAGAAAAAAGAAAAAAGAAAAAAAAAGGTATTATTCCGGCAGCAGGGGTGCCGAAAAAACACAGTTAAATAACAGAAAATAACCATCTCTAAAAATACAGTAATTTTCCCATAATTAAAATACAGTTTATTGCCCTAACTTTACATGAGATTATGCTTTTTTTTTTTTTTTTTTACTTTTAATGTTTAATAAATAATATTTACATGTATTAAAACAATTAAATTATCTATAAATATATATATAAATAATTTTTCAGTGAGACTCAGTTGTCCAATCCACTGATAAAAACTGTATTTGGACAGTTTATCAGTGCTTATACATGTTATACATTCACACAAATACATTTATTCAACATTTTTGTTGTGAAACCTCCTGTAATTACACAGAGATTTGTCAACTAACAAACAAGTCTGGTTAAACTTACAGAACAAATACTTCTTTTACGGTTGTCAGTAATTTTATCTTGTTTTATTATCATTATTTTTTTTTTTTTTTTACAGTATTAAACTTTAAATAACAGTTTAATCTCATAAATAGAAAAAAAATATTTATGACATTAAGATACATTTGCAAATGTATTTTAAGTATTTTTCTGTGAAAAAGGAAAACTTTCTTTTAAAAAATGTAAATTTTTTGGTTATTCACAGTTACAGGTTTTTTGTGTGTTATTTCACATTTAACATGTCAAATCACAGTCTGTTTTTGTCATTTCATTGATATTTTCCTGTATCTTAAAAATACAGGAAAAATCTTTAAAATAAACAGTGAAAATTCAGTTAAATTACTTTTTTTTTTCCAGTGCATAGTGCATAAACATCCTCCATGTGCATTTGTGCAGATCTCCTCTTCATAGAAGCAGACGTAAACACAAAGCTAACACTAACACTTCTATTTCTCTCCACTTTCAGTTGACATTGAACTGACGTGTAATTGGTGCAGAAGCTGAAGCCCACTTGCCTGTGTGTAGCTGTCGGTCCTGGGTAAAACCGATAAATCGTATGTGGTTGCGAAGTGGCTTTTGGCCTGTTGGATCTGTCCGTAGCGCTCTCTTTTCCTCCACTTGGCTCTTCTGTTCTGAAACCAAACCTGCAGGAAACAAAAGCAGACCAGTCACACCAGTTTACTGTTACTTCTGTCAAACTAAGACAAAGAAACACATGAAATGGAAGTGTTTATTATGGAAGTGTTTATTTGTTGTACTGAGGACTATTTTTGTATTTCTTATCAGATTAACTGCATTTCTGTTCAAAATCTAAAAATCTAAATCTTCTAAATTATTTAACTAGTAGTATTGTGACTGCCTCCGCCGCTACCGCCACCACAATAATTACAGCAAATTAGGCTACTGGTATTATTACATATTTTGTATTATCACAACAATTATTCTTTTCCCCCTCACTCCCCCCTCTCTCTTTCTCACTTTCATTTACGCCCCCTCTTCCCCTTTTCTCTATCATCCCTTACCAAGCTATATGGTTTAGCTGCTATTTACATTTCTGATTTTTCATTGTAATATGACGTTGTTGTTTGTCAATACTCTGTCATTGTTGTTGTTTTTGGTTTGTTTATTTGTTTGAGTTTCTCTTTGTTTATGTGTTGTTGTTGTTTTTCTGTCCACATTGTCTTGTTAACTATCATTAATAAAAAATAAATAAATTAAAAAAAAAAACTGTCTTTCCGTTCCTGTGAACCACAGTGGACATCAGACTGTAGAATTCCACCTTAAAACCATAAAATTACACACAAATATTTGTCACACTTATTTACATATATTTATTTTACTTATGGATCATATTTGTCAAGTACATATTGTACAAATTACTTGTTCTATTGTGTTTTAATAAAGTGTTCTGTATATTTACGTATTTAGATTTAGAACTGTATCCTCCTCAGACCCAACTATGGGTTTCACAACTTTATACAAAAAAAAGAAAAGAAAACTGTCCACCACAAAGGACATTCCATAAAAATAAAAAAACTGCATCTGAAAAAACTGTTGCATCCTGATGTTTCCAATTAGACACTGATTTAATAAAAAAAAAAAAAGCTGGTACTTTGCTGACATTTCCTGGGTATCAGGAGTTTATATATAGTCTGTGTATATTTAGACCTCTATCTATCTATCTATCTACACTATAAAAAAATCTGTAATTAACAGAATTTTCACTGTTTATTTTACAGATTTTTCCTGTATTTTTAAGATACAGGAAAATATCAATGAAATGATAAAAACAGACTGATTTTACATGTCAAATGTAAAATAACATGAAAAAACTGTAACCATGAATAACCAAAAATTTCCATTTTTAAAAGTTTTTTTTTTGTCACAGAAAAATACAGTTAAAATACATTTGCAAATGTATCGTAATTTCAAAATATTTCTTTTCTATTTATGAGATTAAACGGTTAATTTACAGTTTAATACTTAGAAAATAATTAAATGAGATAAAATTACTGACAACTAACCATAAAAGAAGTATTGTTCTGTCAGTTGAACCAGACTTGTTTGTTAATTGACAAATATCTTGTGTAATTACAGGAGGTTTCACAACAAAATGTTGAATAAATGTATTTTTGTGAATGTATAACATGTATAAGCACTGATAAACTGTCCAAATACAGTTTTTATCAGTGGATTGGACAACTGAGTCTCATTGAAAATTTCATATTTATATATGTATGTATGTATGTGTGTTGTGTGTGTGTGTGTGTGTGGTGTGTGTGTGTGTGTGTGTGTTGTGTGTGGTCAGAGGAGTAAAATATGTCAATGGATGGTACTTTACAATTATTTATTATTATTATTATTATTATTATTATTAATTCATTCATTTTCTGAACCCGCTTTATCCTCACTGGGGTCACGGGGGTCTCTCGGAGCCTATCCCAGCTACACAGGGGTGAAGGCGGGGTACACCCTGGACAAGTGGCCAGTTCATCGCAGGGCTGATTATTATTATTATATTATTATTATTATTATTATTATTATATTATTATATATTATCCATTATCTCTGATCGTTTTTATTAATTTTCCTGCTCAATTAAGGTGTTGTTTTTGTTTTTGTTTTCTTTGTTTTTCACATATATGTTAGTAATTTCTTTCCTGCTGCTTGTTCTTTTAATTAAACTGTAACACACTATTTCATTCATAAGGATCCTGAATCTGAACGTCGATTTTTCCGCCGCATTCCTTTCTTTTTCGGTGTTCCGCGTCTTTGGTCAGAGTCTGGAACCTGAACAGGCTTCAGTCCGGTCCTGATGGAGGGAGCGGGCCTGTACTCGCGCCTCCGTTACTTCGTACCTGTACTCGCCCTCCGTTACCTCGTACCTGTACTCGCGCCTCCGTTACCTCGTACCTGTACTCGCGCCTCCGTTACTTCGTACCTGTACTCGCGCCTCCGTCAGCTCGGTCCTCATGGCCAGCTGCTCGCGCACGTACACATCTGGGTAGTGGGTTTTCTGGAACCCTTCTCCAGCTCCTCCAGCTGTGCGCTGGTGAACGTGGTCCGGTGTCTCCTCTTCTTGCTGCTGGACCATTACTGTCACACTTGTCCCCCCCCAGATCCTCCAGGTCCGTCTTGTCCGGGGTCGCGCTCACCGGGGACGCGCGTAAAGTGCAGCAGCTGTCCAAGGAGCGGCCCAGGTCCGAGTGGAGGCCTTCAGCATCTGCTTTAGGCACCACGAAACTGCCTGCAAATACAATACAACTGTGACGAAACTAAGCAGCAACAACAAAAAATAAATAAAAATAAAATAAAATACACATTAAAAAGTCAGTATTTAAAAGAATTAACCTTAAAGACACAAACATCCTCCACCTTTAACCCAAACATCATGCTGATCCAAACTGTTTAATGATCCATTAATTCTATCAGTCCATGGAAATAATTAGTGTAAAATATGACCCATTGGACGTTCAGAGGCTCCGTAGTTACTATGGAAACACCGTCATCTTCTCCAACATTGATCCCCAGTAAAACCCATGCAGTTGGATCAGTGACAGTGGATGGACACACTGGTTTAGGATCAATAATAAATAAAATGACAACAATGAAGAGAAAAATGTACAAAATAATAAGAAAAAAGAAAACAATAACCAAAAAAGCAACTAAAATAAAGAAAAAATGATAAATAAGCAATAAAATGAATTAAACATTGACAAAACCTACATAAAAAAACAAAATGATCCACAAAATAGATGAAATGGATGAAAAATAATAAACCTGCAGTTGGATCAGGACAGTGGGTGGGACACACTGGGTTATGTTCAGATAATGACAGACTGGATGAAAAAGACACTTTCAGTTTTCACTGATTTGATAAAATAACCTTTGAATTACTCTGAGCTTTAATGAACATCTACATGATGTAAATTAACCCTTTTATGCAGTAATTATGAGAACTTAGTTAAGGTGTTGTCTTGAGTGTTTTTATTTTCCTCCACAGGCATGAAAAAAAAAACAGTGTGGTTCCAGTTGTTTTTTTTTCATGGAGTTACAAAATGTCCATGCATTCATTTTTGAAGTAAAGAAACGTGTTTTAAAAGCCAGTGTCAGAACTGGGATTTAAAAAATGGAATAAAATGTGATGTTTTTCTCACATTTTAACATATTCTAATGCTAATTATCCTCTTTTCATGGAAATAATAGCACAAAAAAAAAAACAACTTTTTTTTTCTAACAAATAATTGATTTACACTCAAACATGTTGGTGCAGATCAGGTTTTTCTAGAACAGCAAAGTTACAGTGATGGTCTGAATGTCAGAGTATTATGGGATGGTGCATAAGTGTCCACTGTGTTGGCTGATATGGAACTGAAACAACCAAACCCATGAAAATACAAGAGAACAGCTGCAGAACAACTGACCACTGGACTGACCACTGGACTGACCAGTATGTATGAAAGGGTTAAACTGCCAGACCATAATGGTGAAATAATGGCGTATTTTCTTTCTTTCTTCTTTCTTTCTTAATAAAAGTTATAAAAAGTAGACATTTAACATTTTAAACTTGTAATGAATGTGTTGGTAGAGTTGGCAGAGCGGCTCTTCCAATAACCAAAGGGTTGGTGGTTCCAATCCTAACTCAGACTGTCCAAGTGTCCAAGTGTCCATGGAAGACTCTGAAGCCTAAATTGTTCCCAGTTGGACCTCTGGGGATGTGGACAGAGCTGTGGACTCCATGAAGGTGGAGAAAATGGGCTAAATAAGCGCAGTCCATTTAAATCCAATGTTCAGTTAAGCCGATGTTTGACTCAGACTCACACTGCACATGTTCGGACTGAAGCACCTCAGCTTCAGCCCGTGGGCACGTTTGCAAAGTTGACTTTGGAAGTTTGATTTGACTGTTTTATGTGTTGAAAACCTTTTTCCGTTCATGTCTGAAAGTTTGTGTCTGTAACTATTTAATGACCTGTTGTCCGTCTGGGCCACGACACTGTCGGAAAAGACAGTTTTAATGTCAGTGAGGTTTTCCTGGATAAATAAACGTCAAATTACATATATGTATATACATAATATATATATATATATCTATATATATATATATCTATATATATATATATATATATATTATATATATCTTATATAGATATATGTGTGTGTGAGCATGTGTGTGTGAGGTGTGTGTGTGTGTGTGTTTAAAATGAAATGTACATGTTACTCCGTAAATGTGTTTACAGTAGTTGTGTTTTTTACAGTATTGTTCTTAAACCAACAACACAGGATTTTATTTACAGTGTTTAACATCCACGGGTTTATCACCTTTGAAGTATTTAATTTATTTCTCCTTTTCTCTAAATAGTTTTTACTTGTCAAAAAAAACGTTGGTATTTTAATTGTCTGCGCCAGTTTTGGAATCAAACTCTCCTCCATCGGCTGACCTGAATACACACACACACACACACACAAACACACACACACACGCACACACTCACACACACACACACACACATTATTCAGCAAACTTCTAAATCACACTTTTGTGTTTCCCGAGTGATTTGTCACCTTTAATATAAAATGATCCTCAGCCTCTGGCCTTTTCCTTTTGTTTCCAGTGAAAATCCGTTCTTTTCTGTTTGTAACCCTTTCATACATACTGGTCAGTCCAGTGGACAGTCCAGTGGTCAGTCCAGTGGTCAGTTCTTCTGTTCTCTTGAATATTCATGGGTTTTGTTGTTTCAGTTCCATATCAGTGAACACAGTGGACACTTATGCACCATCCCATAATACAGTTGAATTCAGACCATTCCTGTACCTTCTCTGTTCTTCATAAATCTGATCTGCAGTGACATGTTTGAGTATAAATCGGTTGCCTGTTATTGTTAATAGACTGTAATTAACCTTTTTTTTTTTTTTTTAAACAATATGCCAAAAAAAAAAATAAAAACTTATCTCATGAAGTGAGTAATAACTAGTATTAGTGTATATTAAAATGTGAGAAAACATCAGATTAGCTGCATTAAAAATGTTTTCATGTCATAGTTTCCTCTCAGTTTATCAGTAAATATGTTCTTTGCTTCAAAACTTAAACGCATGGTGTCCAGCTGAATGGACATTTTTGTAACTCCATGAAAAATAGATTCATAAAAAAAAATTCAATCGCATTGTTTTTGTAATGCCTGGAGGATAAAAACACTCAGGGGAAAAAAAAAAATCTTGATTAAGACTCTTAATGATTAAGGCTTCATGCATGAAAGGGTTTTAAACGGCACCACATTGTTTTTCAATTTACAGTTTTATTTTCTAAAAAATATAGAAATCCATCATTTCTTCAAACAAATCTGGTTTCGTTCACATACTCTTCCTGTAAAAACTACAGCTGTATTTCATTTAATCGCCAAAAATCTTTTCAAATAAACAACTTTGCATTGTTTTGTCACTTACAGTTTGTTTGTTTTTTATGTTGCAATTGTACAACTTTTGGTGTTAATTCTGCAGTCATTTTGTACAGTGTACTTTTACTTTCTCCTCTCGATGCGTAAAGGTCCTTCTCGGTCGTGCGTAAACTTGTGCACACTCACCCCACACTCACCGCTCTGCTCTCCGCAGGGGGAGGACCGGTGCTCGGCGCTCTGGAGCCCGAAGGCCTGCGCGCATTTGGCCGCAGACTTACTGAAGTACTGCCCGCTGTCCAGATCTCCATCACCTGGTCCATGTAGTAATCGCTGGCCTTCATCGTTTGGTTTTTCAAGGCAAACTTATCCTCCATAAACTCCATCATTTTAACCCAGATCCTTTCGCTTATTAGTAGAAAAAAAAAAAAAAAAAAAACAGAACCTAATCGCCGTTGCGCTGAGCACCGACGAGCTGGAGCTGGATGTGCGTAATGGAATAATTCGCCAGTGGAGTTAATTTGCTCTGTCTTCAAGGCACAACGTCTTTATAGCCCCCAAAGAGAATGGGATCCGTCTAAAGCCCCCCCTCCCCATCACCAGCTCCTCCCACCCCCTGGACCCAAACCAAACAGCACTTAAACGGGATTTCAGACCCACCTCCACCCCACCTCCACCCCCACTCTGAGAGGAAACCATCAGAAGTGCGTTTCCAGCCTGTTGACGCATCCGTCCTTCTTCTGCTCTGACAGCAGATCACAGCTGAGCCTCAGATACTTGTCATGGTGTCGGCTGGAAATTCATCTGGGTCCTGGATGTTTCAGACTTCCTCTGCGGCTCAAACAACTCCAAACACTTTTACTTCTAAACGCACAAAATAATGCATGTGTATTTTATTGCTCTGATAACAGATAATGAGGCCTGACATTAAGTAGGTAAACAGTACACATGACACAGGCCGCATCTGAAACGTACAGTTCAAGACAATCAAACATCCGTAATGAACAAATTTGTAAGAAAAAAAAGAGCAAATAATTAACAAGAAAAACACAGGTTAACCCTTTCATGCATGAATTATGAGAACCTTAGTCAATTTTTTTTTCTTGAGTGTTTTTGTTCCTCTTTAGACATGAAAAAAAAACAATGCAAATGATTTTTTTTTTTTATATGAACCTATTTCTGGTGGAGTCACAAAAATGTCCCCTCCGCTGGAAACCATGCATTTAAGTTTTGACGCAAAGAAACATGGATTTAAAACTCATCATCAGAAAGTGATAAACTGTGTGAAAACTAGGAAATAAAAAACATGTTTAATGCCGCTATTTGCTAAATCGCTGTTTTCTCACATTTTATCCTACTCTAATATTAGTTATTACTCATTTCATGGACATAAATCCTCTTGACACCCAGGAATTTGACAGTTTTAGCTTCTTTTCTTTACATTAAAAACTTGTCTTGACTGGAAACTGCATAATGCAACAGTTTATTCAGATACATTTTTAAAATTTTTTTTATTTATGGATTGATTGATTTTTTTAATGAAATGTCCTTTGTAAAGCACAGCATTTTGAAGTTAACCCTTTGGTGCATAGTGGTCACTCCAGTGGACAGTTGTTCTCCAGCTGTTCTCTTGTATATTATATTCATGGATTTTGTTGTTTTAGTTCCATATCATTCAACAGTGGACACTCATGCACCATCCCATAATACACTGACATTCATACTGTTACTGTAACTTTGCTGTTTTTGATAAACCTGATCTGCACTAACATGTTTGAGTGGAAATCCATTTTTTTATTGTTATTAGACTGTAATTAACAGGGTTTTTTGGGGTTTTTTTTTTTTTAGGAAAAAGTTTTTTTTTTTTGTATATTATCTCCATAAAGTGAGTAATGACCAGTATTAGAGTATATTAAAATGTGACAAAACATCAGATTTGCTGCATTAAAATTTTATTTCATAGCTTTCATTCAATATCAGTAAATTTGTTTCTTTGCTTCAGAATTAAGTGCACAGTGTCCAGCTGAGTAGACATTTTTGCAACTCCATGAATAATAGGTTCATAATAAAAATGTCAGTTGTTTTGTGTTTTTAATGCCTAGAGGAATAAAAACACTCAGGGAAAAAAAATCTTGATTAAAGCTCTTACAATTCATGCATGAAAGGGTTAAACTGTCAAACTGTTGTCCCCTACAGAGGACAAAATGCATTGCTGGGTCTCAGGAGGATATGCAAAACAAACAAACAAACAAACAAACAAACAAACAAACAAACAAAACAAAAAAAAACACTTTTTGTTTCAGAAAACTGTTAATTACAGTCTGATAACAATTAGCAACTGCTTTACACTCAAACACGTCAGTGCAGATCAGGTTTATTATGAGCAGCAAAGTTACAATAATTATAGGAAGTGTTTGGGAGGATGCATGAGTGTCTGTCGGCTGAGATGGAACTGAAACAACAAAAGCCTGAATATACAAGAGCACAGCTGCAGAAGAACTGTCCACTGGACTGACCGCTGGAGTGACCACTGGGTGACCACTGGGCATGAAAGGGTTAAATTCAGATTCAGATTCAGAAAACTGTCTTTATCCCTATACAGACAGTTCATTTGCAGCGTACCACAGACATCAGCCCACATCCAAAGTGCAAAGTGACAAACAGAAATAAATGTGTGCACAAATACCGGAGTAATGAAAGCAGCTACCAATAAATGCATTTAAATAATCAACAATGAATAATCAATAAATACCAATGCAGACTAAAAGACTAAAAGACAGGGTAAAAGAAGAAGAAAACAGAAGGTTAATATACAGCCGATCATTACAGCTTTAATTTGATGAAATTAATTTGACAGTTTGTGTTTTTATTCAACACTAGTCAAGTCTGCGTCAGACTGTATGTACACGACAGATTCCATTAGAATGAACAGATGAACGCACACGGAGGTTAAGGGAAGAGTCTGACATCACACTGGTAAAAAGTGAAATCAGCTTGAATTTAACAACAATAAAAACTGTATTTGTATTTGAATTATAATTCTATATGAAATAACTCTATAACAGTTCACAGTAACCCCCCCCACCCCTATGCACATGTGAAACCCCCAGTTTAACATGTAAATACTGAATTTGAATTCTACAGTCATAGAAATGAAGGCAGTAGGTCTGATGGTGACACTGGTGGGGACACACAAGTGCTCCAAGGCAGCACTCCTGAAAGGGCATGGTTTTTTTTGTTTTGCTTTGCGATCATAATTTCATGTCATGTAGAGCTGATCAAACAAACAAAAAACAAACAAACAATCATAGTCAGAAAAACAATGCAGTCATTGACACGTTAATAATGTTTATCTGAATATTTAAAGACAAGAATTTAATGCATTCTGCAGTTTTCTAATGACGAACACATGCAGTAATGTGGAACCACACCTGGATTTACAGCCTCTGCTCCTCCACCTCCTCTATCTCCTCCGTCTTCTCCTCTTCCTTCTTCTCCTCCTCTACCTCCTCCTTCTTCTCCTCCTCCTTCTCCTCCTCTACCTCCTCCTCCTTCTCTACCTCTTCCTCCATCCTCTTCTCTTCCTCTACCTCCTCCTTCTTCTCCTCCTCTACCTCCTCCTCCTTCTCTTCCTCTTCCTCCATCCTTCTTCTCCTCCTCTACCTCCTCCTTCTTCTCCTCCTCCTCTACCTCCTCCTCTTCTCTCCTCCTCTTCTCTCCTCTCTCCTCTCCTCTTCTCCTCCTCTTCCTCCTCCTCCTCCTCTCCTTCTTCCTCCTCTACCTCCTCTTCTTCTCCTTCTACCTCCTCCTCTACCTTCTCCTTCTTTTCCTCCTCTTCCTCCTCCTTCTTCCTCCTCTACCTTCTCCTTCTTTTCCTCCCTCTTCTCCTTCTTTCCTCCTCTACCTTTTCTTTTTCTCCTCTTCCTCCTCCTCCTCCTTCTCCTCTTACCTCCTCCTCCTCTCTACTGTCTGTCACCTGACCTAATGCATGACATATGAACAGATTACAGATCCACTGTTCATACAGTTTGATGGTACAGTTACTGCCTGAGCAAAAAAGGCTTTAGTTTCAATTATTACATGTAATTTATTCCCAAAAATATGGATAAAATCACATCTAGAATCACATTTACAATCTGAGCTTTTATTGTATTTTCTCCACAAATTTTCTTTGTGTGTTTTTTAAACAGTTGCTCTCTTCCGTAGAAATGTATTAAAATATAAGTAAAGTAACTTTTAAAAGTGTTTCTGTTTGGTATTAAATAGTGTCTTTTCTTCAGTTTCTACAGTTCTAGACCCTTAAACTAACTTGTACTGGGACTCCTATAGAAGTGTCTTCTGTCCAGTTTTCTTTTCTTTGACATCCTTTACATCCTAATTACTGAGCACACACACACACACACACACACACACACACACACACACACACATGTAACTGACTCCACTCATATTCAAATCCGTCTAACTGATGTGACTCAGGCAGAACAAATACAAACATGTTGAAAACTTACGTTAGCGCTCCAACTGCAGGTTCCTTTTACAAGTAGATGGAGTGACAGCGGGGACGGCCAATCACATGTACGTTAGCAAAACCAAAGAGCCAATCTGAGAGCGACATTTACGTTAGAGGCGGGACTTCTAGCAGAGACCGACTGTTAACCCTTTGTGTGCCAGAATCATCGACAAAATACTACGAACAGCTGTTGGACTGATAGTGAGTCCACAGTAGTGGTAGTCATACTGGTAGGGACGGGTCCCTAGAGTCCCTACGCAATTCTACGCCCCTGATATAAATATTTATAGAAATACCAAATTTCTTATTTTTCTCTTACATTTCACTTTTCACTCTCTTGTATTTTTGCTTGGTGTTGTTGTTGCTATGAAATTTCCCAACGGTGGGATAAATAAAGCCTTATCTTATCTTATCTTATCTTATCTTGTCTTATCTTATCTTATCTTGTCTTACCTTATTTTATCTTATCTGAATTGTACAATATTATTCTCTTTTTTGCGCATTCATTTGTAAATTAGTTCTGCACATGTTGGACTCTATTGGCTTTAATTCATAAATTTGCAGATACAGTATTTTCAGTTTTTATTTGAGGGACTGACGAGAGTTTTGTCAATTTGTAAAAAAAGAAAAGAAAGAGTAAGATGGCAGTTTTTAACGAAGAAGCAAATATAAAATTAAAAAGGAAAACGAGTAAAATCTGTTAAAGTTTGCAGCTGTTGAACGAATGTCAGAGCAGAATTATCTGATGAAATGAAACCATCAGCTCCATGAAGGACTGAGGTTCTGGAAAGATGAACACATGGACCCAAGTGGAGGAGGAGACCTGAGGAGGAGATCTGAGGAGATCTGAGGAGACCTGAGGAGGAGATCTGAGAAGGAGATCTGAGGAGACCTGAGGAGGAGATCTGAGGAGGAGATCTGAGAAGGAGATCTGAGGAGGAGACCTGAGGAGTGGCCCTTCTGCTCCTTATTGTTGGATTTTGTTCTGTCATCTCCACCTCCTTCTTCTTCTCCACCTCCACCTCCTTCTCAACCACCACCTCCACCTCCTTGTCCATCTCCACCTCCACCCCCACCTCCTTCTCCTTCTCCACTTCCTTCTCATGTCCACCTCCTCTCCTTCTCCTTCTCCACCTCCACCCCACCTGTGACCCACCTGCAGTGCTTTGGTTCACCTCAGGGTCAGTGTTCGTACCTGGGGTGTCATGGTGCCACAGGAGGAAAAATAAAAATAAATAGAGGTGCTCTTATGTCGGGGGGGGTTTGGGGGGGGGGGGTGACCTGCACACTGACTCACGCTGAGGAGAAAATGTGAAAAGTTCATTGTGGTTTGGTGGACTTTCTCTCCAAATTCCTGAGGCAATAAATGCTGCATGGGTTGGTCAGCTTTAGATCTAGTCCAGGGGGGTCAAACATACGGTCCCAGGGCCAAAACCGGCCTCCAAAGGGTCCAATCCGGCCCGTGGGAAGAGTTCGTGGAATTCAAAAATGACACTGAAGATATTAACAGTTAAAGATGTTCAACTCATTTTACTTCCAGTTCCACATTCAGACCAGTATGATGTGGGTCAGACCAGTAAAAACATCATAATAACACAAATAATGACAACTACAATATTTCTCTCTTATTTTAGTGTAACAAAAAAAGTAAAATTACATGAAAATATTTACATTTATAAACTATCCTTCCACAAAAAATGGGAATAGTCTCTGGATCGACTCTTTCTTTTTAAATTCAACAGTTTCCAGGTTGTTCCATACAGAAGAAGCTGAAGCTTGGTACCAGTCATGTGTCTGTCCAATTAGATTCAATTCCAATCAATATTTGTTGAGTTCTAATTTTAAATGTGTGGTAAATGGGATTTTCAACGTTAAATGGAAATGTCCACAGAGTCCACATTCCACAGTGGATGTGGACAAGAGGAAGATTAAATTTAAAGATTCATAAAGTACGCACTACATTAAAAAGTTTCCGTATCTCCATTTGTGGAGTAAAACTATGGAACAAATGGTGTGGAGATAAACAAATATCTAATATAATTCAGTTTAAAAAAAGATATAAAGAATTGATTCTTGAGAGGTACAGTATTTAATAATGACACTGAGGCCTGTTTGTTTTGTTTTGTATGATAGTGTCCTGTTAAATCTGCTGTAGTTATTGAAGAAAATGTTCGATTTGTTGAGTCTGTTTGTATGACCACACTGACACGAATATAATGTTGTGGATAATTCAGTTGCTGTACTATGGACTGTTGTGGTACAATGCTAAAATTGGGGCAATAGTATAGGTTAATTGCTGTATAAAGTTAATTAAAAAGGTTTAAAAAGACTGAGGGGTAGGATTAAATAAGTTCATACTTCTTCCTACTCCTTTTTGACCGTGCAAAATTCAGACTTGTACGTGCTTGAAGATAAATTCTGTCCATTTAAATGTTATTTTGTTATGTCTTAACTTGCTTTGTTTTGTTTTATTTTTTGCATGTTTGAAATAAATAAAAATAAATAAAAATAAAATAAATAAAATAAACAATTTTGTGTCAGATACAAGATATTGTTCTAAGCTACAGGTGGATCCAATTGGAGGCTAATTGGAGTTGTTTGAAATTTTGATGAATTTTGGAAAACTGCTCAGTGATGACAGATAGGAAAATGGTAGATTTTGTGACCTTGCTGTGACCTTGAACTTTGGCCTAATTGGCCCAAAATTGAATGGGTTGGTCCCAGGGCCTAGGCCTATCTGTGGGAAGATTTGGGAAAGATGGGTGGAAGAGTTTCCCTGTAAAGTTGCTAACAAAAACAAAACAAACAAACACACAAAGCAAAGTGATCACATTACCTCCTGGCAGAGGTAATAACATGCCCAATACCCACAATGCAATGTGGAGATAAAAAGTTGTGGTCATGACTAAAACTGAGTGATTTAAATCCATTCAACTTAAACTTTTCATACTTTCGACTCTGTCTACAAATGAACAGAATATACTGAACATTTTATCGTAATGTAATCAAACTGAAATCATTTAAGTACACTGTGATTAAAGCATTTAAGTGAATACAAAGTCCGGGTTCACTGGTCTGTATGTGGAACCTGAACTAAAGTGAATGTGACATCCCTGATCTGTTCAGACTAACTCTACAGTCTGAACAGACCTGAAGCGTCTTATTCTTCTCAGACACTTCCTGTCAGGTGTTTACGACACACACTCATCCTTTCTCACAGCTCAGATGTGACTGGCTTTATGTCAGTGTGATTCATTTCAGTCTGACTGGGACTGAATACGGTCCAAACATCTCCTTTAACATTCAGGAGGCCAAACTTCTGAAGGCAGGAGACATGACATCATGACGCCCAAAGCCACACTTGGCTCTAATTTAATTTCAGTGAAATGTCTTGAAACGTTGGCATGGCACTAAACGAGAAAAAGAAAAAAAAGACGGGTTTATTTTCCCAAAAGCACAAACCCCTTGAAACGTATGAATGTCATTCTCAAAGCCGACTACCAAAAAGTGAAAGCTGTGCATTCGTGCTGTGAAAATTTGTTTTCCTTGTTTGTATTTATTTTCCAGGGGGCGGGCATTCCTGAGCGCTGACAGACCTCTGCTCCCAGTCGCTGGACTAAGTCATCTGGGTTCATGTCGACACGTTGCACTGGTCACCAGTGACTGAAACCAGATCAGACCAGCCGACTGGATTCAAGAGCATTTCCACAACACTGGAGCTGTATGCAACTACTGCAACGAGAGGCAAAAAACACTTTACAGAGCGAAACGGAAAAGACTGAAAACAATGAACATGTCAGATACGTTCAACTGTTACTGCAGCAGTTACACAGTGTCATCTGCATCTACAGCAAAAGGAAAAAATGTCCTTTTAACAACAGTTACAAACACCTGGAGCTGCTTTGACCTACACTGAAAAAAAAAAAAAAAACACGTTAAAAAAAACTGTAATATTCCAGCAGCAGGGGTGCCGAAAAAATACTGTAAAATACCAGAAAATAACCATCTCATAAAAATACGGTAATTTTCAACAATTAAAATACAGGTTTTTGCACTAACTTTACATGACATTTTGCATATTTTTTTTTTTTTAATGTTTAATAAAGACTATTTACATGTATTAAAACAATCAAATTACCTACATATATATAAATAATTTTCAGTGAGACTAAGTTGTACAGTCCACTGATAAAAACTGTATTTGGACAGTTTATCAGTGCTTATACATGTTATACATTCACAAAAATACATTTATTCAACTTTTTGTTGTGAAACCTCCTGTAATTACAAAGATATTTGTCAATTAACAAACAAGTCTGGTTCAACTGACAGAACAAATACTTCTTTTACAGTTAATTGTCAGTAATTTTATCTCGTTTTACTATATTTTTTTTTACAGTATTAAACTTTAAATTAACAGTTTAATTCAATCTAATCTGATCTAATGTAATCTAATGCAACCTAATCTACTCCAATCCAATCTAATCTAATCTAATCTAATCTAATCTAATCTAATCTAATCTAATCTAATCTAATCTAATTATTATTATTATTATTTTACTTTTTTCCACTTAAGATCCTATTGGTCTGTATGTGGAACCAGAACTAAAATAATTCTAACATCCTTGAAGAAGATATTAGCAAATCTTCTGAACCGCTTTAAAATTTCACACATTCATGCATGGGGCCACATTAGACCCTTTGACGGCCCAGTTTTGGCCCACAGGCCGTATGTTGACACTCCTGCTATAAAGAAAGTACAACAAATCAAGTCATTTCATTTGAGGAGTTTAAATTGGTTGGTTATCTCATGAAAAGTGGAAGTGGAAACATGTAAAAATATTTAAAGTACATTTTGCGTCTGAACCTTGTGCTGCCAACAGCCGTCATTTGGGAATAAATGAGTCCTGAGTGTTTGTGTGGGCCTAAGGCAGCAGGTGAAACAGACTGACTGTTTGTGTGGGCCTAAGGCAGCAGGTGAAACAGACTGACTGTTTGTGTGGGCCTAAGGCAGCAGGTCAAACAGACTGACTGTTTGTGTGGGCCTAAGGCAGCAGGTCAAACAGACAGACTGTTTGTGTGGGCCTAAGGCAGCAGGTGAAACAGACTGTGTGTGTGGGCCTAAGGCAGCAGGTGAAACAGACTGACTGTTTGTGTGGGCCTAAGGCAGCAGGTGAAACAGACAGACTGTTTGTGTGGGCCTAAGGCAGCAGGTGAAACAGACTGTGTGTGGGCCTAAGGCAGCAGGTGAAACAGACTGACTGTTTGTGTGGGCCTAAGGCAGCAGGTCAAACAGACTGACTGTTGTGTGGGCCTAAGGCAGCAGGTGAAACAGACTGTGTGTGGCCTAAGGCAGCAGGTGAAACAGACTGACTGTTTGTGTGGGCCTAAGGCAGCAGGTCAAACAGACTATGTGTGTGGGCCTAAGGCAGCAGGTGAAACAGACTGACTGTTGTGTGGGCCTAAGGCAGCAGGTGAAACAGACTGACTGTTTGTGTGGTGGGCCTAAGGCAGCAGGTCAAACAGACTGACTGTTTGTGTGGGCCTAAGGCAGCAGGTCAAACAGACTGTGTGTGGGCCTAAGGCAGCAGGTGAAATAGACTGTGTGTGTGGGCCTAAGGCAGCAGGTGAAACAGACTGTTTGTGTGGGCCTAAGGCAGCAGGTGAAACAGACTGTGTGTGTGTGGGCCTAAGGCAGCAGGTGAAACAGACTGACTGTTTGTGTGGGCCTAAGGCAGCAGGTGAAACAGACTGACTGTTTGTGTGGGCCTAAGGCAGCAGGTCAAACAGACTGTGTGTGTGGGCCTAAGGCAGCAGTGAAACAGACTGACTATTTGTGTGGGCCTAAGGCAGCAGGTGAAACAGACTGTTTGTGTGGGCCTAAGGCAGCAGGTGAAACAGACTGGTGTGTGGGCCTAAGGCAGCAGGTGAAACAGACTGTGTGTGGGGCCTAAGGCAGCAGGTCAAACAGACAGACTGTTTGTGTGGGCCTAAGGCAGCAGGTCAAACAGACTGTTTGTGTGGGCCTAAGGCAGCAGGTCAAACAGACTGTGTGTGTGGGCCTAAGGCAGCAGGTGAAACAGACTGTTTGTGTGGGCTAAGGCAGCAGGTCAAACAGACAGACTGTTTGTGTGGGCCTAAGGCAGCAGGTCAAACAGACAGACTGTTTGTGTGGGCCTAAGGCAGCAGGTCAAACAGACTGTTTGTGTGGGCCTAAGGCAGCAGGTCAAACAGACTGTGTGTGTGGGCCTAAGGCAGCAGGTGAAACAGACTGTGTGTGTGGGCCTAAGGCAGCAGGTGAAACAGACTGTGTGTGTGGGCCTAAGGCAGCAGGTGAAGCCTTTGCAGGAGCTGGTGCATTCCTCTCAGTTTCTCTCCACTCTCCATGTCTTTACTTTGGCCAACGCAGCAGGCTGATTGTTTTCCAGGACAGACATAAATATGGAAAGACGTGCTTTTCTCTCCTTTATCAATCTGCTTTTAGCAGGTTTGAGTGTTTTCAGGAATGAGACTGTGTGAAGCCAAACAACTCAGGACGGCTTTCCCTGCATCTGAAAGAATGTATTCCTGTTTTTATGACTCAGTATTCACTCTAATAATAAACACCGCTGCTGTCTTTCATTCATGTGCACCTGCACATGAGCTCTGGCCTTTCAACAAAACATTCCAATAAACATATCAGCATTATCATACAGCAGTCATGTGGTATCTTTTAGCCAATTTTCTAAATTGCTATGAATGTAAGCTTTGAATTTATTTTTGAAGTTTAGATTTTGGAAGACATGTTCAGAAAGGTATAATTTGGCTTTCATTGATTTTATTACAATATGATGATCACTTCCACAATAAATCTGTAAATAAGGATCTAATGTGGACAAACATATTAATATATATATATATATATATATAATATATATAATATATATATGTATATGTGCACTGCAAAATTGTATATAAGTAAAATAAAAGAGTAAATGAGAAGAATTTGTGTATTTTCCACAGTTAATGAAACCCAACTATGACTGTGAAAAGAAAGAAAGAAAGAAAGAAGAAAGAAAGAAAGAAAGAAAGAAAGAAAGAAAGAAAAAGAAAGAAAGAAGTAAAAGAATGAAAGAAAGAGAAAGAAGAACTTGCCGTACACTGATTTCCAGTATAAATATCTGACTGTACAGCCACAGTTCAAAGGTGACTCAAACCTGTGTATAAATCTGCAGTGTGGACCATGGAGCCTGAATCTTCTTTCTTTTCTGTGCAGGACCAAACTTTACAGACACACAAACAGTCGTGTGTAAAAAGTTAAACCCACCAAACATGTCCCTTTAAGACGCGTCCCTTTAAGACTCTATTGGACATCATGTGCTTTGAGGCGGGGCCGACAGGAGGGGCTGGCAGGGCGGGTTGGCCGACAGGGCCGTTCTCCACCTTATCTAAATGTGCGGTGAGGGCTCATTTCACCAGCCAATGGAGTTGGACGTCTAAGGTTCCATATAATTCAGCCATAAACCAAAAGTAAACAAATCTAATAAAAACGCTGGTTTAACGGAATAAAGTTCACAAGTGGGAAAAGTCTGAAAGGCTGGATAAAGGTGAGCGGGTTTTCTGTCAGGTCAGCTGTCTGGGACCATGTGACGGTCTGGAGGGTCTCTATTATCTGTGCAGTGCCCCCCCCCCCACAAAAGCAGGGACAGTGGTCTTGGGTTTCGCAGCAGGACCCCACATCTCTGGCATACACCACTCTTCAAGGCACAAAAAAAAAAAAAAAAAAATCCCCATCAGCCCTTGTACAGTCAAAACACCCCCCCCACCCCACCCCTCAGCCCCCCCCACACACAGACAGTGTAAGTGAAAGATAGAAGGAAAATAAATAGACGGACATGCATTTCCTGCAGGGAGCCACTCTGCAGCTCCGACTGTTTGTTTTGACATTCATTAAGTTATCATTTCCAGGCGGCCGACCAGCCAGGAACCTCCAAGACTGAGGTTCACCGCCTCCGGTCGGGTCCTGTTTGTGGACGGAGCCTCAGCTCCACACACACCACCACACACACACACACCCACACACGGCCATTATAATCCATCGCTTAAAATAAGGACAACAGCGTTCTAATTCTAACACCAATGTTTGTCCTCTGCTCAGAAAAGTCGTCTTTTTAAGCCAACGGTGGCGAGTTGGAGACAAATATATATAAAAATATATAATCTATCCACAGAACGGCTTTATTACTGTTACACTGTAAGCCTGGAATATGTATTCACTAAATGCTGTAATTACAATTACTTAAATTATTTAAGTTTTATTCCATTACTATAAATGTTCAGTATATTTAAATCACTCAGTTTTCGTCAGGACCACACCTTTTTATCCGTGCATTGCATTGTGGGTATTGGGCATGTGCTGTAAATGTGTTCTTTTTCTGTGCAGGGGTTCAGTGGGGTTGTGCTGTTAGTGTTGATTTGGACTGAATGTGTGTATGCTAATGTTTATTGTCCTTTTGTGTTTTTTTTGTTTTTTGTAGAGCTGCACCATGAGTCAGAGCCGGAGGAAGAACAATAGATTTACTGTTCAGCTAAAACTTGTCTAGTTTGATAAAAATTCTAATGCTTTGCCAAATTCAAAGCACTTCCTATACTGGTGAATTACACTGAGTTAACTTCCTGCCTAACTCTTATCCACGCTACAATATATTAAGTTAAATAATTATACAAAGCCATTCCTGTTGCAAAAGATTTTAATTTAAATCAACTTGGAATTGAGTAAAATAAACTGATGACATTCAGTCTAATGATTATACAAAGCACTTGACATCGTAACAAATTTCAGTTAAATTAACTTGGCATTTAGTGTGTTGGACTTAAAATAGTAATTCCATTCAAATCAAGCATTTAAGTTTAATACACTCAAATTTTCATTGCTCATTAATTTTTAAGGCAACGAGTTACCTCAGATTTTTTAAGTAAACTCAATTTATCCGGTCTTACAGCGTTAAAACCCTCTGGTATCCCATCCACCAAGGCCCTTACTAAGCACCAAGTGTGCCTTTTGGCACATTTGTGGAATAATGTAAAAAAAAATTTCATACAGTTTGTTTTTAATTCTTTTACACTTTTTCTATTTCATCAACTTGAGCCATAAATAAAAATACCAAATACTCAATGATTGTCACATTTTTTAACCCTTTAAATGCCGTGTTTGTAATGTAAACAAACCATTTTTTGGATGCAAAAAATACAAAAAATTATTTTTTTTCAATATACTACATAAAAAGTGGATCACATATGATTTGATTTTTCATCTGGCATATGTCAGTGACTGACAGCAACATTGGTTAATTTGCATTATTTTTGGCGCTAGGTCAAATGTTCAAAAATACTAGCATCTGTCACCAAGTGTGCCAAAAAGGCACACCTATAAATCAAACTATTAAATATTATATATTGATTTATTTTTCTGCTCTAATTTGATTTTATTTTTGTACATCCAGGTGAGCCCTAATCATACAGATCAAATGTTAGAAATAAACAGTGGTTTCCAGCTGTTATTTTCCACCTGTATAAAGTGCAGTGGAACAGCGTCCTGGTCCAGGTGAACCCAACACAAACCCTAAAGGTCCTGCTTCCTTTTTCCTGTCGTCATCTGCATACGAAGCGTGTCATTCGCTGTAGGTTTCACCACTTTGTTCCACGTCTTTCGGTACGGCTGTTTCCCTTTTTTTTTCGGCAGGACACTTGAGCAGGATCCACATGATGGGAGCGCCTGCAGATATTTGGGCTGGTCCGGCTCCGATCGCTCCTAATGAATTTGGAGGAGAGGTGGCCCAGGTTTTCAACACAGAAAAAAAACAGCTGCAGGGTGAAAGTCAGCAGGCGATAAGAGAGGAAGAAAACAGCAAAAGACGCACTGATACAGACGGAAAAACAGAAATATTAGTGTGGAAAGATTTATTACATTTGATCAGTCAGTGTTTTCTACGGAGGCACCAGGACCATCCATCCATCTGTGCATCAGACACAGATAAGTCTATATCCACATATTCTAACTGTTTAAGTCATCCACTATATGGACAAAAGTCTGTGGACACGTTGAATCCAGGTGTTTCTTTTCTAACAGGGGTCTGGGATCCAAAACAATAATGACTAATGTCAGAATATAGTTTTATATTATGGGATAAATATCCTATTGATTATTAATATTGATGTTTCTGTTTCCGATCCTCATGAACAGGACATCTGACAGCTGGAGACATGATGTGTCCACATATTTATGTCCATATAGTTTAGAAACATCAATATTTCCTTAAAGTTTAATGGTAGATTTTTCTTCCTCAGTGAGATGTGAAGAAAGTAAAATTATTATTTATAGTCAGAGCAGGAAAAATATTATAGAAATTTGGAGGAGGAACATTAAAATCAGAATCATGGATACAAAAAAAAGACAAAAAAAAAAATCAATGTTGAGAGAAATTAATTAAAAACCATCTCTGAGTCATTTTGGAAACAAAGATAACAATTTAAAAAAACTAAACATACACTGATATTCACCATATATATGGGATGAATATCATTACATTGGTTAGTCTGAGTTAAACTGTTATCTTTGTTTCCTGTTCATGAGGATCGGACACAGAAACATAAATATTAATAATCAATATGATATTTATCCCATATAAAAACTATATTCTGACATTAGTCCTTATTGTTTTGGATCCCACACCCCTGATAGAAAAGAAACACCTGGATTCAACGTGTCCACAGACTTTTGTCCATTTGTGGATGACTTAGACCATTATGCTATGAGGATAATATATTAGCGTCTACAGATTTATTCCAACAGATAAATCAGTTTTTTCTGTGCAGGTCCAGGCTGATCCGTCCGTCTGTGCATCAGTAACAGACTAATAGAAAGTCTTTGTGTGTGTCCTCTCAGTCGGTGAAGGGTTTGTTTTTTTGTTTTTTTTTTTTTTTTTAGGGTTTGGGTTTTACTTGCCCCTCTTCTTACCCCCTCCCCAGCCGACACTCAGCTGGACGGGGTTGTCTCGGAAGGAGATGCGTCCTTTTATTTGGACCAGACGGGACTCGTTAGCAGATGGAATGTCTTTCCCTGAAAACAAAGATAAAAATATCATCAGATCAGCCTCTTATCGAAATCAGCTATTGTCGACAACAGAACTGTGCAGCAGGTCTTTATGTGAATGAATGAATGAATGAATGAATTTATTTTTGGTTTCACATCAATCATTGTACTCAGTACATTAATCATAATAAACAGAAAAAAAAAAAAATGAATAGGCTAGAAGCAACAGCTTATTTTTTGCCTATCCTTTTCAACTCATACACTGCTTACATCAACTTAAATGTGTACAGCATTGAGAATTCACACCATAATAATAATAAAAAAAAACAACAAAAAAAAAACAACAAAAACATATCTACCATCTCAATTCAATATGTCTGAATAATTTTAAACTTAAGGTACTTTTTTTTTTAAACTTCGCCAAAGGAATGGATAACTTAAATGCATCATAAGGGTTAGGTAATAAGAAAAAGATGACAATATCAGAAACAATTGCCCAGTCTCAAACATTTAGATGCGCAATGTATATTTATGGATCTATTTAATGTACACTCAGAAAACAGTCTGATTATATCAGGTTGGAATCAAAGGATATATTCATTATTCACTATTTCAAAAAAATAAAAGAAAAATATCACTTGACTGTTGAATTAGGATAAAGATGCTCAAATTTTAATTGTTACAACCTTTAATTATTAAATTAGAATGGTCCCAATAGCAATTAGCAAAAAAAAATCTTGAAATGTTCCATCTCCAGTGGTGGAAATGCATTAAGATCCTTTACATAATTAAAAGTATTTAAAAAAAAATAAAAAAAAAAAAAACACTATGAAAGTTCACGTAAAACTTCTGCAGTCATACCCTTATTTAACCTCCTGAGACCCAGCTATAGACAAGACTTTCACAGTTTTATAGAAAAAAAAACAAACTAAAAAACTGTCCACCACAAAGGACATTCCATAAAAAAACAAGTGTTCAGAGATCGCAAACCTCTGCCAAGCACCTGAACAGTGTGCATGTGTGGATCAACTATTTCTTTTTAAACTGTGGATGTGCAAAACAAATTTCATAAGGATATTTCATTAATTGCATTTTTTATGATTTTTTGAAAATGGTGCATAAAAAATAACAAAAGTCAACAGAGCGTAACGGAAGAGAAACGGAGCAGAACGATATTTTGTACAAAGTTGAAGCTTGGTACCAGTCATGGTCTGTCCAATTAGATTCATTCACATCAATATTTGTTGAGTTCTAATTTTAAATGTGTGGTAAATGGGATTTTCAGTATTAAATGTAAACGTTCACAGAGTCCACATTCCACAGTGGATGTGGACAATTTTGTGCCAGATACAAGATATTGTTCTAAGCTACAGGTGGATCCAATTGGAGGCTAATCGGAGTCATTTTGAATTTTTTAGGAATTTTGGAAAATTGCTCAATGATGACAGATGGAAAATTGTAGATGTTGTGACCTTGCTGTGACCTTTAACTTTGGCCTACTGGGACCAAAATGTAATGGGTTGGTCCCAGGGCCTAGGCCTATCTGGGGAAGATTTGGGAAGGATTGTTGGAAGAGTTTTCCTGTAAAGTTGCTAACAACAAACAAACAAACAAAGCAAAGTGATCACAATAAAAAAAAATAAAAAAAAAAAGCATCTGAAAAAACCGTTGCATCATGATGTTTCCAATACAGGCCATGATTGAATTCAAAAAGCCTGAGCTTGTCCTTTCTGGGTCTGTGGGGTTTAGTAACTTGATGAATGTCTTCGATGGACTTCACAGGAGTTTATATTCATGTTGATGGGATTCATGTCACACGTCTAGTTTGAGTCATCTCTGTATTTTGTCACACTTTTACTCATGTGTTGACATCTGGAAAGTCTGTTAGTGCATTTTCAGTTTTTAAAGCAGTTCACTGTTTTGGGATGTTCTTAAGTCCAGTATTTTTTATATTTTTTGTGCTGTATTTTGGTACTCTTTCAAAACTGACACGGTTCATGTCCAGGGGTTTATACTAATAAATATTATATATCCTAATGATAAACGGTCTGTCATGTAGGGTATGTTGTGATGAAAACAATGATGCGGGAAAAAAAATAAAGGTTAAGTATGAAAATGTGCAGTAAATAATGCATGTCAGTGTTTATTATTAAATATGATTTAAATTCATTTTACTTGTACTTTATTGGTGTACATGAACTCATCTGAACTACTTTATAACATTCATAGTTGAATCCACAGGAATGCATTACGTCCCATAAGACCACCTCATGTTTGTACGTGGTGCTGTTGTGGAGTCGTGGTCATCTCTAAAAAGGCAACGTTTCATTTACAGCAGCAGGAAAACGCAGCTTTCCGTGTGTTTTAGAGTTTAGTTCTTTATATCACAAAGGGGAGAATTTGAAGGGGTAACTAATGTTGAAAATGTTGAAAAATGATGAAAAACTGTGATCTGAAAGGTAAATAAAGCTGGAATAAAGTAAAGGGTACAATATTTTCCTCTGAGATGCAATGAAGTAAAAGGATAAACCAGTCTAAAATGAAAGGATGTGAGCTGTAATTTCCAGTATGTAGTGCTTGTAAATCTGTGCAGTCCTGTTATGTTTTTTTTTTTTTTTTCAGTACTGTTGGTGTTCCTGGGTCTGTTAGCCTCAAAGCATGAGTGTCCAAGTCATCCACAAATGGACAAAAGTATGTGGACACGTTGAATTCAGGTGTTTCTTTTCTAACAGGGGTCTGGGATCCAAAACAGTAATGACTCATGTCAGAATATGGTTTTATATTATGAATAAATATCATTGCATTGGTTAGTTTGGGTTAAATTGTTATCTTTGTTTCCAAAATGTCTCAGAGATGGTTTTTAATTAATTTCTCTCACACTGATTTTTTCTTTTTTTTTTTTTTTTTTAGTAAAATTTCTGATTTTAAATGTCCCCTGTCCTCTAAATTTCTAAAATATACTGTGTTTCCTGCTCTGACTGCAAATAATAATTTTACTTTCTTCACATCTGACTGAGGACAAAAAATCTACCATTAAACTATAAAGGAAATATTGATGTTTCTAAACTCTATGGACATAAATATGTGGACACATCATGTCTCCAGCTGTCAGATGTCCTGTTCATGAGGATCGGAACAGAAACATAAATATTATAATCAATATGATATTTATCCCATAATATAAAACTATATTCTGACATTAGTCCTTATTGTTTTGGATCCCAAACCCCTGTTAGAAAAGAAACACCTGGATTCAACGTGTCCACAGACTTTTGTCCATATAGTGGCTCATAATATGTTAAAATGAGACTATAAAGGTTTATATACATTAAAACCTGACTGTATATGTTTCTGTACGTTAAAACCTGACTGTAATGTTTCTATACATTAAAATGTGAGTGTAAATATTTCTTTGTGTTAAAATGTGAGTGTAAATGTTTCGATACATTGAAACCTGACTGTAAATGTTTCTATACGTTAAAATGTGACAGCAAATATTTCTATACATTGAAACCTGACTGTAAATGTTTATATACGTTAAAACCTGACCATAAATTTTTCTATACATTAAAATGTGAGTGTAAATTTCTAAATGTTAAAATGTGACTGTAAATGTTTCTATATGTTAAACTGTAACTGTTTCTATATGTTAAACTGTAACTGTAAATGTTTCTATATGTTAAAATGTGACAGTAAATGTTTCCAAATGTTTCTATACGTTAAAACCTGACTGTAAATGTTTCTATACGTTAAACTGTAACTGTAAATGTTTCTATATGTTGAAACGTGACAGTAATTGTTTCCAAACATTAAAATGTGACTGTAAATGTGTCTATATGTTAAAACCTGACAGTAAATGTTTCTATACATTAAAATGTGAGTGTAAATATTTCTATACGTTAAAATCTGACTGTAAATGTTTCTATACGTTAAACTGTAACTGTAAATGTTTCTATACGTTAAACCTGACTGTAAATGTTTCTATATGTTAAACTGTAACTGTAAATGTTTCTATACGTTAAAACCTGACTGTAAATGTTTCTATATGTTAAAACGTGACAGTAATTGTTTCCAAACATTAAAATGTGACTGTAAATATTTCTAAATGTTAAAACCTGACTGTAAATGTTTCTATATGTTAACTGTAACTGTAAATGTTTCTATACGTTAAAACCTGACTGTAACTGTTTCTATATGTTAAACTGTAACTGTAAATGTTTCTATACGTTAAAACCTGACTGTAAATGTTTCTATATGTTAAACTGTAACTGTAAATGTTTCTATACGTTAAAACCTGACTGTAAATGTTTCTATATGTTAAACTGTAACTGTAAATGTTTCTATACGTTAAAACCTGACAGTAAATGCTTCTATACGTTGTTAACTCTCTCTGTGTTCTACGTCGGAGGCCCTTTTTTTTTTTTTTTCTTCCATTTCACCTGGGGATCGGTCCAAAGCTTTCCAAACATGCAGAACAAAGGCGCTGCTTCTATGAGGCGTGATGCGTTCCACGTGTAGAACCCGGGACGGTGATCCCCACACAGGGAGCCGAACAGGGGGGGTGGGGGCCCTGGAGGGAGTGGGGGGCTGGGACACATCACAGGTACTCATATCTGCACAGCTGGCACACTGTCTAGAATATCCACGCACCACCCATGAAAGTGAAGCAGGACCTAAACGCACCTATCCGGTTTTGGGTTCAGCGCCGGTGGAACTGTGAGCTTGTCCTCCCCTCAGAGTTTGTGTGATATAAAGACACCACAGTCTGCTGTGTTTATTTTCACATACTTAGGTCTGGCTTTAGCGGCTGAATTCAGTTTATTAAAAGACTTTTGTTCAATTATCTGTCCGAAATGAAAACCAGAACCTGCAACTCTGACGCATGTGTTGCTAATTTTAATGCAGTCATGCTATTAAACGTAGGCAGATAAACAAACGGCCACACATTTGAGCCAACCGCTGTGACCAAACAAATTGTTTTCCTTCGTTTTCCTCCTATTAGGGCCGAACAGCGGGCCAAATTGTGAGAGCAGATATGCAACTTAAGTGGTTTCCTCTGCACACCGAGTGAAAATATTTTGTGAGTCTGCGTTTTATGGCACAGTCCCAGCGAGTGGGGAGGATCAGATTCCAAAAGGTTATAGAGTATTTATGTAGTTTTTACTGCTGCGGCAAAGGAAGTCAACCCTCGCACTTTAATGTTTGTGTGCAAATTCAGAGGCAACGTTTTGATTAGAGCTGAAACGATTCATTGATTAATCGTAGGGGTGTTAGAAAATATCGGCTCTGCAATATATTGCGATATTCATGTCACAATACTGTATGGATATTAAAAAGTACTGTATGGATATTTTAAAGTATTTACTCAAATGCAGACATTGTGGAGGTTCATTTTTGTTTTTTGTTTTTCTTTATTGTTTATGTCTTATTTATAACTATTTAACACTCTTGTACTGAATAATGTTAGTTCCTTTGTTGGGATGCACAAAATCCTGTTCTGATGTTAGTTCTGAACTAATAGAATGTGAGCATTTGAACAGGCTCTTAAACTGTAATGTCTGTAAAACAGAATTTAATCTGTCTTGGTGGAGGTCTGTGCTCTCCGAGTGCTTTTCTTGTCTAGTTTTCTCTGTGTTTGAGTGAAAAAAATCAAATTCCATAATGAAAATGTTTACATCTACGAACCGTACTTGAACATAACATGAACAAATATGAACCTGAAAATTTTTAAGACAAATCAGTGCAATTTGAACAATATTACGCCTTAGTTTATCATTTATACATATGCATCACAACTTACAGATCACAGTGGATCTACAAATACACACAACATTTAGTAAGAGGCAGAATATTGGTACAATTCCACATCCTTCTCTTAAGAAATTTCAGGTTATTGACAGTTTTTGCAAAAGGATAGTCAGTAAATGTAAACATTTTTGTGTAATTTTACTTTTTTTGTTACACAACAAAGAGAAAAAAATTGTAGTTTTCATTATTTATAGGTTATTCTGATAGTATTTTACAGGTCTGACCCACTTGACATTGAACTGACCTAAAATGATTCTAACATCCTTGATTGTTTATTTCTTCAGTGTAATTTCTGCATTTCACAAATTCATCCCAGGGGCCTGGTTTGACCCTTTGGGGGCCGGATTTGGCCCCCAGGCCGCATGTTTGACACCTGTGATGTAGACGTTCATAAAAGCTCAGAGTAAATTCAAAGGTTACAACATAAAAACAGACTAAGTTGAGGAAAAAGTGACTTTTTCTGCCAAATCTATCATTAACTATTCAAGCTGCAGCTGTAGTTTTAATGAAGTTTGTTCTTTTGAGTCACTCTTAAATCTTCTTTCCAAGTTTATGAAATATGTAATTGTCTTTTACAAATCCACTGCCTTACACATACATTCATGCTACAAATTGCTCTGGATCAGTGGTGTGTTTTCATGGGTGCAGACAACGGGCCTTTCTTCCCCCTACCCATAATCCTGAGGGGAACAACAGTGCGCTTGCTTAGCACAACAACACCGGCCTCTGCCTCTGCTGCTGCTGCACCTCGTGGATGTCATTTTAAAATCATCATCGGAATCCAATTGTCCTCGTTAAGGTGGACAGGTCCTCCTTGACGGGGATTCCTGGGTCGGTTTAATGTGGTCATCTGCCGTCCGTCTGCTGTCAGTGGCATCTTTGTCACTCCAGCTCCTGAGCCCCAGTGCTTCTGACAGAAGACCCAGATTCTTCACTGAAAGGACTGGACTTTTTTTTTTTTTTTCTGCTTGTTTCCTGTCAGAGGGAGACATTCATGGTGCTGTGTCCCCGGCCCGACCTCGGCGACCCCCCCACCCCCCGCCCACCCCCCCAGCAGCAGAATAAGCAGTGGCCTTTAGCTGGCCCAGTGCACTCAGGTCTGCATGTCCAAAAACCCATGAGCGCAGGTTTGCAAACACAAACATCTGTACACATGTACACGCAGCAGTGGTGGAAGCGCTCAGATCTGTTACTTCAATAACAACATTAATAACACTGTCAAAATATTCCACGACAAGTTACAGGTCAGAATTTAAAATCTTAAGGCAGGGGCGTCAAACTCATTCTAGTTCTGGGGACATGCAGCTAAATTTGATCTGCAGTGGGCCCAACCAGTAAAATAATAAAAATAATATAGAAATAATGTCAACTCCAAACTTTTCTCTGTTTTAGAGTGAAAAAAGTAAATTTACATTATGAAAAGGTTTACATCTACAAACTAACCTTTCAAAAGATGTGAATAACATGAACAAACTGAAAAAATAAGTGTAATTTTAACATATTCTGCCTCAGTTTATCATTTCCACATGTACATTATAACTTACAGATCACAGTCGATCTACAAATACACAAATATTTAAATAACAGGCAGAAATTATTAAAATTGCACTACTTCTCTTAAAACATTTCAGGCTGTTCATGTTTGTTCAGATTATTCACATTTTTTGCGAAATTATATTTGTAAATGTAATATTTCATGTATTTACACTAAAACAAACACAAAAATTGGCGTTGTCATTATTTCTATGTTATTATGATAGTATTTTACTGGTCCTGCCCACTGGAGATTGAATTGGTCTGAATGGAACCTGAACTAAAAGGATGTTCATAGTTATAATTTTTGCATTTCACAAATTCATCCCAAGGGCCGGACTGGACCCTTTGGCGGGCCCAATTTGGCCCCCAGGCCGCATGTTGACACCTGTGTTTTAAGGTTTTTATCTGGAAAATCTACTGGTAGAGCTCCAACCATTATCATCACTTTAACTGTCCTGCTGCTGCATACTGTGTAATTTTGTACATATTAACAACTTATTTATTATTCTTTTTCTTTTTTTTTTGCATATTTTATAGTAGCTTTTATTCTATCTTATTTACCTTTCATATATTTTATTTCATATATTGTCCTTTTATCTTTCGCATGCTACAAAAACTGAGACCTGGATAACTATATTTCGTTTTATCATGTACTATTGATTGATTGATTGAACAATAAAGCTGAGTCTCACTCCACTACTGAACAAGAAAAGCACTCGGAGAGCACAGACCTCCGCCAAAACAGATCTGCCCCCCACCCCACCGTCACCACCAAAAGTTAATCCTTTGTTCCTTGTGCCAGTATCATTTCTTGAAAATTTCATGAAAATTCGTCCATAACTTTTTGAGTTATCTTGCTAACAAACAAATACACACGCATACATGCAAACACTCAAAGCAAAGTGATCACAGTACCTTCTGGTGGAGGTAATTAATGGACAACTACTTTGCTAACTCACTCATCAATCACTAACACTGTTTTATAATCTCTTAGAAAACTTCTGCTTCAGACATTAAATGAGCTAAATCTTATACACTTTAATAAGACGAATCAGAAACACATTAAAAAAGTGCTGATTTAGTTCATGTTTTCAGTATATATGATGGTGTGTTGTTGCATTCACATTTTATTAATTTACAAATCATTTAAAATACGTATGCAACTTGTATTCAGAATTTACTGCAAGATATGATTTTGTAAAAAGGGTCACTCCAGAAGCTATCCGTAGCTTCTAAACAGGGGCCAACAGTCCAACTGATTATGAAGACAATCCCTATTTCTACCTAAACTAAAACCTAACCCTTACTCTAAAACACAGGTGTCAAACACGCGGCCTGGGGGCCAAATCTGGTCCGCCAAAGGGTCCAGTCTGGCCCTTAGGATGAATTTGTGAAATGCAAAAATTACACTAAGGTGTTAACAATCCTTTTAGTTCAGGTTCCACATTCAGACCAATTCAATCTCAAGTGGGTCATAATAAACTATAAATACTCAGAACTCCAAATTTTTCTCTTTGTAAATGTTTTCATGTATTTACACTAAAACAAAGTATAATATCTCAAAAATGTCTGAATAACCTGAACAAATATGAACAATCTGAAATGTCTTAAGAGAAGTGCAATTTTAATAATATTCTGCCTGTTATTAAATGTTTTGTGTGTTTGTAGATCCACTGTGATCTGTAAGTTATATAATGTACATGTGTAAATGATAATCACAAGCGTAATAGTGTTAAAACTACACATTTTTTTCAGTTTGTTCATATTATTGACATTGTTTGAAAGGATTTGTAGATGCAAACATTTTCATCATGTAATTTTACTTTTTTCACTCTAAAACATAGAGAAAAGTTTGGAGTTGACATAATTTATATATTACCACCACCAGGAGGTATTGTGATCACTTTGCTTTGTGTGTTTTTGTTTGTGTGTTTGTTTGTGTGTTTGTGTGTTTGTTTGTTTGTTTGTTGTTTGTTAGCAAGATAACTCAGAAAGTTATGGATGGATTTTCATGAAATTTTCAGGAAATGATACTGGCACAAGGAAGAAATTATTAAATTTTGGTGGTGATGGGGGGGGGGCAGATCTGTCTTGGCAGAGGTCTGCGCTCTCCGAGTGCTTTTCTTGTTATATTATAATTTCTGGTTGGGCCCACTTCAGATCAAATTTAGCTGAATGTGGTCCCTGAACTAAAATGAGTTTGACACCCCTGCTCTAAAACAGCCTATGGTAATTCCATAAAAAACAGACAGTATAGAATTTAGACAGAATCAGTTGTTCAACTATTCCACATATATGTTGGTTATATGCATTTATCCACTAGATTTCTAAATGTTCCACTGATAGAACCTGTAAAATGAATGTATTGTCACATGCAGACAGTGTTTGAAGTAGATCTGACACTGATATTCCATTTATATAAAACCAATTTTCTCATTAATTCTCAGAATTTTACATTTGACCAAAAACTGTATCTATGAAACTCCAACCAACCTGCACTTTGGACTGAATTTGTTTTTTTTTTTTTGTTTTTTTTATTAGTGACCCAACTTGGTAAAGTTGAACTACTTTTATTCTGGAGGTGTTTTACTTGTAGACCAGTGGAATTGGTTTCAGGGATGGTTTATGGAATAAGTCCACATTCTACTCTGATTCCAGCGACTTAAATGGGACCATGTTCCTGGTTCTTTCCTCATCTGTAACAGTTAACTGATCATCTGTAGGTCAGTTGGTAGAAGTTAGTCAGTTGGATCCAAATGTGTTGAAAACTGACCTGACAGAGTGTTTGTAGATGTCACTGGACTGGTTTGGTGTTGTTTGTATTTATAGATATTTTTATATATACTTTTATACTGTTGTTATTGTTGTTCTTATTTCTATACAGATATTTTCAATATATCTTTTTATTTTATACTTTTTGTGTTTTTTTGTCATTTACAGTATTCACTACTTTTTCCACCTATTCAAATAATCATGTAATCAAATTGAATCAAAGAAAATAATCAATATATTAATCGATTCCAAAATAACTGATAGCTGCAGCTCTAGTTTTCATTAACAGTTTGTTCTTTTGAGTCACACTCTGAAATCCTCTTTCCAAGTTCTATAGATATTTTATATACTTTTAAACTGTTGATGTTGTTGTTATTTCTACATAGATTTCATTTTCTATATCTTAATCCTTTTATATTCTTTGTGGTTGTTGTTTCAGTTGGATCTGGAATAAAGGATAAGTTGTTTGTCATTTTCAGACATGTTTGTTTCATATTTGTGCTTTTTTTTTTTTGCCGATTCAAATAATCATTTCATCGAATCAAAGAAAATAATCATATATTAACTGATTACAGACATACTGCATAGCTGCAGCTCTAGTTTCCACCAGTTCAGTAGATCAGCCTGTTGTTATGTGTAACTGCATGGTGTTCCAGTTTAAATCCCAGTCCTGAGTTTGGGCAGAAAATCAGCTGTGATGTTCTCACAAAACACTCACTTTCATGACCAACAGAGTTTCTGCGAGGATAATGGTTCCCTGAGCAGGGCTGGGCCGACAGACTGCTGCTGGCATGATGCAGACGCTGAGTGTGTCCTGGGTCAGCCTGCACGCAACACACACACACACACACACACACACACACACTGTAAAAAAAATCTGTAATTTAACAGAATTTTCACTATTTATTTTACAGATTTTTCCTTTATTTTTAAGATACAGGAAAATATCACTGAAATTAAAAAAACAGACTGTGATTTTACATGTCAAATGAAAATAACATGAAAAACTGTAACTATGAATAACCATAAAATTTCCATTTATTAAAAGAAGTTTTTTTTTCACAGAAAAATACAGTTAAAATACATTTGCAAATGTATCATAATCTCACAAATATATCTTTCATATTTATGAGATTAAACTGTTAATTTAAAGTTTAATACTGTAAAATAAAAATATTAAAACCAGATAAAATTACTGACAATTAACTGTAGAAGAAGTAATTGTTCTGTAAGTTTAACAAGACTTGTTTGTTAATTGACAAATATCTTTTTGTGAATGTATAACATGTATAAGCACTGATAAACTGTCATAATACAGTTTTTATCAGTGGATTGCACAACTTAGTGTCATTGAAAATTATTTATATATTTTAGGTAATTTGATTGTTTCAATATATGTAAATATTCTTTATTAAACATTAAAAAGTAAAAAATATGCAATCTCATGTAAAGTTAGGGCAAAAAACTATATTATATGGAAAATTACTGTATTTTTATGTGATGGTTATTTTCTGTTATTTATCAGTATTTTTTTGGCACCCCAGCTGCCAGAATAATACTGGGGTTTTTTTGCGGGTTTTTTTTTTTTTTTTTACAGTGCACACAGAAAAGAGGCCCAACATCACACGTCTCACGCAAGCGGTCCAGCGTTTTGAAAAACATGGAACGACTGAGTGCTCTGTACTCTGAACATATCTAAGACACAGGAGGAGGAGGGGGGGGGGGGGGGGGGGTGTTCTCATGCCAGTGATCATAACTCCAGCTCGTCTGGAACAGCGCAGGCTTTTGTGACTTCAAAGAACTGTGAGCATCAGTATCGTTCTGAGATTGAGGCAAACTGCTCCAAAGTGACAGTGGGATTTCTACAAGTGAAATGAAGAAATTGCAGCCTGTTGATCCAATTGGAAGTGTCACTGTGGAGCTGAACCCCCCACCCCCCCACCCCCCCCCTCCTTTAAATAGAAACTGATGAGACAGGCTCCGGGAGAGGGAACCTACAGCGCAGGATGTGACTCTGACTGCTGAATGTAAATACTGCATACTTTCACAGACATGCAAATGCCCCCCCCCCCCCCCCCCCCACACACACACACACACACACACACCAGAAAAGATTTAAATCCAGATTTACTGTTGGTGCATGAAGTGAATGAAGTGCAGGGGAGGGGGTTGTACTCACCACGAGCTGCACTCGGCCTCCGCTCAGAACACTGGAGCTGATCTCTGGTAAGAAATGTTCACTGAGGGAAAGAAATGTACAGATTCATATAAACTAGAACACTTTCTAACGTTGATCCAATGAGTACAACCTTAAACATATACAGCAGTAAAATTAAACTAAATCTAAATTTACCAACAAAATTAATAAGTTGGCATCAATGGAAATGAATCTGAATTTTCCAGACCTTCATTAATAACCATATTTGAGTTTATCAGGATCTCCTATTCTGCTTTTCTTATATTCTACCACAAGTTTGCTGTTAAATCTATGGTTCTGAAAAGTTCATAGTGTGCAGCAAGGTTATTATCGTTGACGAAAACTATCGAAATGACGAAACTAGAATAAAAAAAAAACATTTTCGTTAACTGAAATAAATCAAAACTATAATTAAAAGAAAAAAACGATAACTAACTGAAACTAAAACATAAGAATTATGGGTAAAATTCCCTTTGTTTTCGTCTTTGTCAGGGTCAGATTGATAAGCAGTCGATTTATTTTGCTCGAGCAGTTTTAGCTAGCGGCACCATACGACACTTCACAATCTGTCACTTCTCATCACTTGTGGTTTAGAGTCGACTTCTGGTCCGAACTCTACCTGGAAACATGGAGACTAAAGCAGCAGAGTCCTGTACGGGATTTATGTGAATACGACAACGAGGAAGAGAAAAGATGAAAAAACTAAAATTAATACTAAAACTAAGCATTTAGAAAAAAATAAAAACTAATAAAAACTAGCAAACCTGCTCTAAAAACTAATTAAACTAACTGATTTAGAGAAAAAAAGTCACAACTAAATAAAACTAAACTATAATGAAAAATCCAAAACTATTAGAACCTTGGTGTGCAGTCAGCTGTAGTTTTACTAAAATGTATGAACCCTGTAAAGCCTGAACCACTAAATCATTGACAGAAAATTCCAGTTCTTTGAAATTGGAGCCTTTATTGGTCCTTCTGAACAACCTCATTTTTTTTTTTCAAATATCAATTTCCATGTATGAATCTCAATTTTGTATCATATTTGATCCATCAGGCCTCAATGCTCAACTATTATTACTTTTGAACAAACAAATATATACAAACATGTCTAACAAATTGCAAATTCCTTTTCTAAAGTGTCAAAGTTCTTCCTCCTTCCTCATTAATGACAGTCTTGTAGTGTCACTGGAAAGGCCTCTGGTGAATGAATTCCTCCCCCTGGTGGATTATCTGTGTATTGCATGTATCTAATTGTATACATCAGGTTTTTCAAGACAAAAATATCATACTGATCATGTAAAAAGCATCAAAACTTATGCATCAAATATGATACATTTGGCATTATAGGGTTAAAGGGTGACCAACCCTAACTCATTCATATTGTATTTAAACATGTATTTACTATATTTGAATAGTGGAAAACCTACAGGAATGTGTCTGAACTAATACAGAAAATATTGGAAAATATTCATAAAAGAAAATATTGGAAAATAATGGAAAACTCTCTTAAAAGCAGAAAAGTTAGACTGTCACACTATTTTGAAAAGTTACTAATTTGTTGCTTTTTGCTTTTTGGGGAAAAATAAGTTGCAAGGGTTGTCTGAAAGGTTGACAAATCTAGCAACAAAAGTGTTAAAATTTCATTAACCCTTTGATGCAGAAATTATGAGAATCTTATTCAAGATTTTTTTTTTTTTTTATTTTATCTTAGTGTTTTTATTTCTCTTTAGGCATGAAAAAAAAATTATTGAGCCTATTTTTCATGGTGTTACAAAAATGTCCACTCAGCTGGACACCATGTGTTTAATTTTTGAAGCAAAGACATGTATTTAACCTCCTAAGACCCAGGACATGTCAGCAAAGTACACAAAGTACAAGCTGTTTTGTTTTTATTAAATAAGTGCCTATATTGGAAACATCATGATGCAACAGTTGTTTTTTTTTTTCAGATGCAGTTTTTAAAATTTTATGGAATGTCCTTTGTGGTGGACAGGTTTCTTTTCTTTTCTTTTTTTTTTTTTGAATAAAGTTGTGAAACTCTCCACAAAAGTGGACAGTGGGTCTGAGGAGGTTAAAACCCATCATCAGAAAGTGATAAAGTGTGTGAAAACTATGAAATGAAAACACGTTTAATGTAGCTAATCTGATGTTTTCTCATATATTTCATACTCTAATACTAGTTATTACTCACCTCATGGACATAATATAAAAAAAAAAACCTTTTTGTTGAGAAAACTTTTAATTACAGTCTAATAACAATTAGCAATTCAGTTCCACTCAAACATGTCACTGCAGATCAGGTTCATCAAGGACAGCAAAGTTACAGTAACAGTATGAAGTGCAGTGTTTGGGACGATGCATGAGCGTCCACTGTGTTGACTGATAAGGAACAACAAAACCCATGAATATACAAGAGAACAGCTGGAGAAGAACTGTCCACTGGAGTGACCATTGTGCATGAAAGGGTTAATGGATCCACAGGTAGCACTAGTCTTGGGTGAGAAGGCTGTTGGACTAAATTCTTCACACAATCCCACTTTGAAAAATCCAAGCCAGCCCTTTAGTTCCACAGAAATATGCTCTGATAATCCTTAGAATTCCCTGTTATGATTCAGACAAATTCACCAAGTACTGGAAAAAACTGGGTTGATTTTATAACGCTATTAAAGAGCCGATTAAGAGTAATGTGCATAGATCCATGTAAGCCCTTGGTTTGTGCTACACTTTAAATATTCAATGTTCATCTCATACAGGGGAAAAGAATGGAATGTGAAATATACTTGTTTTTTCCCTTTAACTATATTCTGGATTGCTTTGTATATTTTTACTATTTCTGTCAATGCTCCCCTGTTTGAGTATGTTTATGTGTTTTTGTTGTTTTTTTCTTTACATGCATAGAAGTCATGTACACAATGAAAAAATGCTAAAACAATGCTGACTGAAAAAAATAGTAATAAAAAGATAATTACAAAAAAAGAATTCCCTGTTGTACTGATTTCTGCAGATGCTGAGTGTTCCTCGGGCCTCACCTCTCTGTTTTTCCGTCAGACTCGTGGCTCCAGGTCTGCAGACTCACCCTCTCAGACTCAGACTTCTCCGCCTGCTGAAGCTCCGGCTCAACTTCGCCGACTGCATCTGACAGAAAATATCAAATAAACGCTCGTGTGATTATTTTCCGAGCCTCAACTCCTCTCGACAGTTTAGTTAACGCGCTCGATGACGCCTGCAGCCGTGAATAAACACACGGGGCAGACGGTGGTGTTCTGATCGATCAACTGCAGCAAAGGTGTTGTTAACGGACGCCTGATAACAGGAGCTGAACACATAAACAGCTCCGAGGCCTGATCTGTGTCTACATCTGACATGTAATCACAGCCGGCCAGTTCCCAGTGTGGACAGAGATCAGCGGTCAAAGCTTCCAGCGTTTACGCTTGGGCTTAAGGTGGTGTATTTGTGTAGACAACTCTGGGGCTTTACTGTAAACGCATTTAAAGACGTTGAGACACATCGGGACAGATTTTTTTTTTTTTTTTTTTTTCAATTGCAGATGCTTGTTGTTTTTGAACAGTTGAATCTAAGCAAAAGTCCAAATGTTTGAGGGAGAAAAAGAGAGAGAGAGATTTATGAGTCGTGTTGAAATCCCATAATCAGGTCATAATTCAAAGTAAACATTTACATTGTGCTGACAGTAATTTTGCTGCAGAAGGGTGTAAACTGATAATGAATTGTGACAGGCCAATGCTGGAACTAATGATGCATTTATTTAAGTCATTTTCTTGTTTTTGCTGAGCTGTAAAAGAAGAACAGAAAGGCTTTACAGTTTTCATGGGTTAATTGAGAAGCCCCACTAAAAATGTCAAGTGATAGATGCGTCCCCTCAGGGCAGCAAAAGCCAGGAAATGGGTTTCCGAAGCTGAATGTGCACAGTCGGACGGGGCATGTGGAAATCCCTCTGAGAAAAAGTGCATATATTTTAGCGCTACATGCATGTGCACTGCCTTCTATGTGTCATTCAAAGCACCAAAACACGATGTGAAAGTCCTTGCACAATAAACACATATTCTGTTTGGACAAAGTGATCCCCCTCTTAAAGTACCACTTAAGCCCCACCCCCCCCCCTTGAATCCCCCCTCCAGTATTCCTCGAGGACATCGGGGGGGGGGGGGGGCCTGGAGGAGTCACGCCTGTTAAGAAGGACTGAAGAGCATTAAGAGATCTCTTCTCCACTGAAGAGCTTAGAACTTTGGAGGATTTGGCCAAATCTCACTTCTGATTTATTCCAACTTGGCTCCTGGGTTCTATCGATTAACTTTTATTGACAGAAAATTTGAATTTAACAACTATCAAACAGGCAAGCAGCATATCCATACACTCTAAAAAATGATAAGTTGGCTCAAGTAAAGAATTTATGTAAGAATTTCCATTAATCTTTTTAAGTTACTTCAACTTGGCCATAATTGCTTAAATGCCACACACTGTAAGCCCGGAATTTGTATTTACTAAAATGCTTTAATTACAATGCACTTAAATGATTTTTTTATGATGTTACTATAAAGTTAAGTATATTCTACTAATTTGTAGAAATAGTTGAAAGTACAAAAAAGTTTCAGTTGAATGGAATTAAATCACTAAGTTTTAGTCATGACCACACCTTTTTATCTTTGCATTGCATTGTGGGTATTGGGCATGTTGTTGAAAATGTGTTCTTTTTCTGTGCAGGGGTTCAGTGGGGTTGTGGTGTTAGTGTTAATTTGATTTAATGTGTGTATGGCAGTGTTTATTGGCCTTTTTGTGTTTGTTTTTGTATTTTTGTACAGCTGCACCATGAGTCAGAGCCAGAGGAAGAACTATGGGTTTCCTGTTCATCTACAAGTGTTACTTATCAATAGAAATGATAATGTCTTATCAAACAAAAAGCACCTCTTGCACTGGCAAATGGCATTGAGCTAACTTCCGCTCATGCTACAATATATTAAGTTGAATAATTCCACAGCTATTTTGGTCAGGATAAGATTTTGAGTTTGATTAACTTAAAAAAAATTGTTTAGTCAATGATAATTAATCTGGCTGCAATTGAGAAAATTAGTCAGTGTAACCTAAAATGCTGAGTTGAATGGTTGGATAGTGGGGTTGATTTTACAACAGATTTAAAGTACAAATAACTGGTCTTTTAGTGTTTTCTACTTAATAGTTTAAGTTCAATACTTTTAGCATTAAAGTTGAACCTACTTAAACCAACTGATTAGTCGATCATTACTCAAATCATTTAAGTGCAATCACTTGCCTCAAATTTTTGGAGTAAACTCTACTTATCCGGGCTTACAGTGCAAGACTTCTCTCGTTTGGTAAACTCTATTACTTTAGTACAAACATGATTTGCTTTGTACTCCACAAGCTTAATTAAGTCGAACCAACTTAATTTTAATTGTGTAAAAACTACTCCATTGTTTACTGACTTATTGTTTTACTTTTATTCTACTCAAAAATGTCCATACAAGTAGTTACCTTCATTTTTTAAGTTGGCCTAACTTATACTGTACATCAGAACAAATTCTACATAAAAATTTCAGTTATATGATCAAACTACTTATTAATTCTCTATGCATTTTCAATTACTAGATCTGTCTGCATGTTGATATCTCAGTTGTACGCAATACTATTGTCCCCATTCTGTTAAGAACAGTAAATTATATTTGTCAAGCAGTGAGGAGTTACACTAAACTATTTAATTACAGTTGTCAATAAACATGAGTGGCATTGTTTGGCCTATGGCTCTGACTCATGGTGCAGTTCTATAAAATACAAAAACAAAAACACAAAAAAACACAAAAAGGCCAATAAACATTAGCATGCACACATTAACTCCAACTTAACACCAACACCACAACCCTGCTGAACCCCTGCACATAAAAAACACAGTTTCAACACTATACCCAATACCCACATGCAATGCGGCAAACACGCCAATATATACTACAATTTTAAATTAGAAAGGAGTAAAATGTGTATTATCCAGTCTTTGCATAATTAAAACTACTGTTGCAGAAATTCAGTGCCAGTTAATAACCTTAACACCATTCGGCTTCCAGAACACAAAATCTGACCAGACTAATGTTATGGTGGAATTGCTACATCAATTAGCTAAAAGTCTTATGTTACTAGCTTAAATGTTACCACCTCTAACTGAGGAAAAGACTTCAGTGTGGTGTAAAAATGATTTCTTGTTGTGTGTTGATAGTCATTAGTTGAATAAAACAGAGCTAAATTCTATCTTAAAGTTTAGTAAAGTTGTGCAAAATTGTGTTTGTCCCTTTTTTTTCTGTGCTTCCCTCCATTTCTTGTGGTAGGCGTGGTCTGTCAGTAAAACACGTCCACGTATGTCAGCTTTGTACTCAGTTTTCAGAGGAAGCTTACAACATTTTTAAGTTGTACTAACTTCATATACTTCTATGTTAAGTTAAAGGCAGAAATGTCTGTTCAAAATTGATATGTCGTTTGTTCTTGATTCATTTATCATTTTTCTTAGATAACTTATTAGTTTCATTCTGAATTTCGTTTCATAGTTTCGTCGATTCTTATTTATTTCTACGTGCACTGCTTACAATGTATTTAGTTTTTTTTTGTTATACTTGTTTTTGACTTATTTCCTTCTTTTAATTAATTTTCTTTACTTATGATTGTATATCATTACTAGACAAATACTTTTTTTATTTCAAGTCTTTGGGGAGGCCCACGATAAACCACTTTGGTTTTTGGCTTCCCCAGCATGTCTTTTACTGTTATTATTATTGTGTTTTTATTGCCTTGTATACATGCGAATGAACAATAAACAAAAAATAAATAATATGTTACTAAGACTGTTTCCCTTATTTTTCATTTAGATCAACTTAAAAATAACTTATCAACTGATTGCAATTTGTACATGAAACAAACTTAATTTTTTAAGCATAACTTACTAAACCCATGAATCATTTCTTAGAGTGTAGGCTATAAACATAGAATATTGATCAAAACCACTTAATTTGGAGCAAGTTTAGGGATTTTAAGGTAAACCAAGAGACCCCTGTTTAGATGTGGATCAGACAGCTGTGGTGTTTCAGTCGCTTCAGTCAAACTCCTTCAAATGCTTCTACACCAGGGCTGTCAAACGTATTTTAGTTCAGGTTCCACATTCAGCCCAATAGGATCTCAAGTCGGCCAGACCAGTAAAATAATAACAAAATAGTCTGTAAATAATGTCAACTCCAAGTTTTTGTCTTTGTTTCAGTGCAAAAAAATAACATCACATTCTGAAAATATTTACATTTACAAACTATCCAAACAAAAAAAGATGTGAATAATATGGTGGCCGACAAGGGCCAAACACATTCCAACGGCCCAATGCGTCTCAGTTAAAGAAAGCAGCTGCAAGTACAGAAATGATGCAAATTCACAAACTCAAACACAGTCTAAACGAGGTACAAAAAGAGGAATGTGGTGCAAATGAAAAAAATGTGCTGCAAGAAACAAAAACAAATGCATAATCATCAAATGATCTGCAAATAAAGAAACGATGCAAACCAAGAAAGGGTCAGAACACAGTATTCGAAATCTCTCTGAGAGGACATTTTAGAGACAATCTGACAGATTAGTGTTGCTAAATGACCCACATTTTTACTTTTAAATTCATTTTGCTTTAGCTGGACCATCAGGGATTATCCAAAACAAGGAGCTACTTTATATTGAAATAAATGTTGGAATGGCAATCAATTAAAGTTTGGGATGGGACATTATTGTGTTTTGACCCAAACATCTGCAAACAAAAAACACTGCAGAACCAGTCAGTCCAACAGAAGTGCTCCAAACCTGTAGGGGGCGCTGTCAGCAGAACAGCTCAATGCACAGACACACAGGATGGAGAGAGAGACGGAGAACAGCTGACAGACTGACAGGTTCCAAACCACAGTGGGAACAAACTGAAGTTACGGCGTAGCGCAGTCATGTGACTTTTATTAGATTCTATTTGACACTAGTCTGTTGTCTATAAATGCTGCCCCCTACAGGTTTGGAGCACTTCTGTCGGACTGACTGATTATGCACCGTTTTTTTTTCCCATGTGATTTATCAACATTTATTATAATATTGTCCTCTGCATTTTGCATTTTTCAGTGTAAATCATGTATTTTCCTACATTTAACTCACTGACCATGTAGATGTTCATTAGAATTCAGAGGAAATTCAAAGGTTTTTAGATCAAATGAGGGAAATAAAATAGGAAAAAGTGACTTTTTCAACAAAATCTATCATTAATTGAACATAAAACAAGTGTCTCCATCCACTGTCACTGTCAAACTACTAGGGTTGGACTAATCAATAGTTGCTTTTCCGATCACCCTCAAACTGCGCAAATTTTGACCCTTCGCACCGATGTCACAGTTATCATGTGACTAGGGGTGCAGCGCCATGGTGGACGGCAAAAGCAACACAACAAACAAACAAATGAGCGACGGATTATGGCTACCAGCACTGAAAATAAAGTTTTGGAGTTGTCCTGTGAAGTGACTCACCTTACTGGATGGCACAAAGAACACTATTTGGAGAAGCTAATGATAGCAGGGCTACCGTCTCCCTCCTGATGTGTTTACGGATCTAGCAAAACCCTCCAGTCTACCAGAGTTTAAAGCACATGATCTGTCCAATTCTGTTCTAAATGCAGTGTCCCCACACACAGGTGTGATCTAAAAGCAGACTAAAGTCTGGATGATCCCAGTTCTTAGTCTCAGGTTAGATTACCCAGTCACTGTACTGCGCTCACGGCAGAGGATGGATCTCATAATGGTAAAGGACAGATACAGCTAACGTTAGCTAGCTAGCTGTGTATGTTTTTAACATGTTTCCTCATCCTGCCATCCAAACTCAAACAGACTGGAACCAAAAGCAGCTGTAATGAATAATGCTGTGTAATAATGTTAGTGTGTGTCCTCAGCATCCTACAGCATTAGCTCTGGTGTTGAAGTGTCTGCCTTTCTACTGTCTACACACAGTCATATGTACAGTTCCACCACTAGAACAGATGGAACAGCATCAGGACAATAACAGTATTTATAGAACATAGTGGAGCTGGTCCAAAGGCAGACACTCCAACAACAGAGATAATCCTGAAGGTACTGATGACACACACTGGAACAGAGGGGATCATAGGAGTTAACCCAGTCTAGCACCTAGCTAGCGTTTGGTGGAGCTAATGCTAATGCTCCGGACTCAAACAGAGCCTGTTCTATCTGTATATCAGGTCCATCAGATCCAGGCTCTGTCTGGAACCAGCTGAAACCATGGATGGAACTGTTGTGGTGACCACTGGACGTGGAAAACAGGGTTAAAAAAACAAACAAAAACAAAACGTTCGGATCAACTCTATATTAGCCGGTTTGCCGTCCAGTGTGCAGTTCGGCACTTCCACCATCCATCATGGTGCTCGTTTGCGGCGCGAACAGAGCGTGACGTAATGTGCAAAGGGTCAGTAGCTTGCACATAAAAGCTTGCCTAATGAAAAAACAAGGAGGAAGAAGAGGTGTTTTTTTGGGCGTAGCGAAATTGGTTTATCACGCAAAACTGCAATAGAAAGACCTTTTTGCACAACTAGAGTCACATGAACAAAAAAAAAACCCGGATGTTGATGGATTTTACAACAAGAGAAGAAGAAGTTTGAAACAATGTGGTGGTATGTGTGGAACAGCAGGAAACCCAATTTTTTATTCAGTAGTAGAGGGGTAACGAGCATTCTAAATTCAAACAACAGACATTTATGTTCGACGCCATGTTTATGGAATGACTTCTTCTGACATCTCACCATAATAATAAACAAATCAACGCATTTGTGATTTAATGGAAAAACCGACATGATGCACTTCTGTTCTTTCGACATTCAGTAAATATTGGTAGTTTTGTGCAGATGTCCAGTGGAAAAGAGACTAATGTTACTGAAGATGATGATGTTTCTTCTTTTTTTTTCCCACGAGCTAAACTGAAGGAAATGATGAAATCTCCACAGGCTGAGACTGCAGGTCAGTTACTCAGTGTTGATTCCAGGCCATGAGGTTGACATGAATGCCACAAGTGAACTGCATTTTAGAAAAAAAAAAAAAAAAAGACTTAAATGTAACTGAATGCCACTCACTTTCAGCCAAGTTAAATATGTAGAAAACCCTTGGCCACATTAAGTCACCAACACCGACACTGTCATTTACTGTGTGCACTGTTTCCTCAAAAGGCTCTACATCCATCCTGAACCTCAGTTCGCTGTATCTGTGGGAAGAACTTTTGGCTGATGTGGATTTACAGTGTGTTAGTAAAAAAATCATTAATTTTTCGAGCAAAAATTAGCCTGTTTTATCCTTGTCTTGTCAAAATAAGATTCAGTGTGTTATTCGATGACATCTGCTGGTGAAGCTGCAGATTACAGCCTACAGCAGGGGTGTCAAACTCATGTTAGTTCAGGGTCCACATTCAGCCTAATATGATCTAAAGTGGGCCGGACCAGTACAATATATAAATAATAGGACAAGAACTTATAAATAATGTCCACTCCAAAGTTTTGTTTCTCTGTTTTTGAGTGAAAAAAAAAGTCAAATTCCATAATGAAAATGTTTACATCTATGAACCGTACTTGAACATAACATGAACAAATATGAACAACCTGAAAATTCTTAAGAAAAATCAGTGCAATTTTAACAATATTACCCTCAGTTTATCATTTATACATGTGCATCACAACTTACAGATCACAGTGGATCTACAAATACAACATTTAGTAAGAGGCAGAATATTGGTACAATTCCACATACTTCTCTTATGAAATTTCAGGATATTCACATTTTTTGCAAAAGGCTGTTCTGTAAATGTAAACATTTTTTGTGTAATTTTACTTTTTTTTACACTACAACAAAGAGAAAAAAATTGTAGTTTTCATTATTTATAGGTTATTCTGATAGTATTTTACTGGTCTGACCCACTTGAGATTGAATTGACCTAAAATGATTCTAACATCCTTAATTGTTAATATCCTCAGTGTAATTTCTGCATTTCACAAATTCATCTCAGGGGCCTGATTGGACCCTTTGGTGGGCTGGATTTGGCCCCCGGGCCACATGTTTGTCACCTGTGACCTACAGAATACCCACCTCACCTGCATCTACAGTGGACACTAAAAGACCCTTATTAAGGGGATATTAACTGTGGTCCACACTCATTATAGTCCATACCATAATGCCAACATGAAACATGGCAGTGTCCATGAACTACGTCCCACTCCTCTCTAGATAAAAACAACTGTTTCTAAAGTAATGAAACCACAGTGAGTCTCATTTTTGTGTGACTACACACTGATAAAAATATTATTATGGTGACTATATTGCATTTCTGGAATTAAATCCTCCCAAATCCCCATAAATCTTAAAGACTGGACCAGAATTAGCATTTTGAGTCAGTTAATGCTACATTTATTTGATCTCAGACCTGATAGGGGTTGAGCTGTGTGTCGTTAACCAATAGGAATCAACATTTTACAGCCTTATCCTCATGCCTGAACAACAGCATACGATAAGACAATCTCCACTCGTTTACGGAATTAAAATACAATTAAAACACTTTTAATATATTGCATTTAGGTTGTGGCAATGTCAAGGCTGAGTTGTAGTAAGATTTAAGCTCAAAAAATCTTGATCAGGTTTAAGAAAAGGGTTAAGGCAGTGTTTTTCAACCTTGGGGTCGGACCCCATGTGGGTCGCCTGGAATTCACATGGGTCGCCTGAAATTTCTAGTAATTGATATAAAAAAATTTAAAAAAATTGCTAATAAAAATATATGGTGAGTTGACAGAGCCAATCCCATTCCATAGCAGACTGTGAGTGTGAAACTGCAGCACTGTGGTTCTGTTTATCTGTCACATGTTCATTGTGGTCAGTTTCAGATGCTGCAGCTCTTTCATAATTCATAGTTTGAGTTCTTGTTTGTTCAGTATTAATTGTCCTCCTTGTAAATCACAGCTGGACTGACTGGACAGATCCTGACCAAGGAAAATCCAATTCTCACTTTGTGCAGTAATCTACACCTGGATTTACTGCCTCCGTCCATAATAATACATTATATAGACTAAATATCCTCTATTACATGATCAAAAACACAGGAATTTTAACAAAAAAAAGAAGAGTCTGAGTTTTGAATATCTGGGGTCACCAGAAATTTGTGATGTTAAAATGGGGTCAGGAGACAAAAAGGTTGGGAACCACCGCTTTAGAACAATTTTGCTGGAGTGACAGTGACAGTTGCTATCCTTCTTTAATTCTGAAATTGGAAATATTTGCATTTTGTACCATTTCACATGTTTTCATTTTCATCTTTCATCAAGACTTTGACTGGATCTGCACAAAAGGACATGCTTAAAAAAATTATTCCAAGATGTTTTCATGGCATTTATAAAATGTAAGGAGGACGTGAGCGCATCTGAAACGTGACTATTTTGACTCACAGTTTTAGTTCAACGTTAAATACTGCGACTGCGACCTCGCTGCTTCATGGAACTACATGTTACCAGAGGCCTCCAGACGTATAGTATGAAGAAAGAGGTCTGCTGAGATAAATAGAGGCGCTGAGATTATGGAGTTGAAATTGAATGCATATGAACGGTGGTAAATAGTCTGACATTAAGTTATTTTGGATGATGGATGATAAACAAGATGATTGTTTCACTGGGGCTTTGTAGATGACCTGAAGTGTGAAATCGAGTTAAGTGCTCTGGAGGTAGGGGTTCCAGGCTGAAATAAAATATATGCCTGGTGTCCCTGTGACATGAGGACGGATGTTTGGTGGGGCTGGATCTCAGCTTGGATGGAAGAGGTTGGAAAAGGTTTTGTGCGCCTGGAGGGGGTTGATGGAACGTGAGGAGGAATGTTTGGACGCATACAACATCTTCAACATATGAAGCACCAGGACACTCCACAATACAAATCAACTAAAAAGATGGGGAATGTTTTTGTTTTTTATATTTTTTGCCTGTAACAGAAAAAGTCTTGTGGCTCAGCTCCATTCTCTCCCTCTCTCTCTCTCTCTCTTAGTATGTAAGCCGATATCCATTTCAAGTGGGTTACTCATGTCCAGCACATCCACACAAAGAGCCCGGATAAAATAAACACGCCGCGTCAGATATCTTGGAAAGAATCTGTCATGGGTTTGGGGCTAATCACCTCCAGAAGGGGCTTGACTCAAAGCCTGAAACGTTAGCCCCTGTCGGGGAGCACTGACTGGGCCGGGCCGGGCCGGCTCGGCCCCGGGCACTGGGGATGGATCCGGAGGAGGGGGGTGTCTTCCACAGGTCAGGATCAGGCTAGTCAGAGGGGAGGCTAGGCCAGAGACGGCGGCCATGAGGCGGCCCCGTGCACTACTGCTGCAGTCCCCCGTAAAAAGGCAGCGGGGTACGTCTGCTACAGAAGCGAGCCGGTTAGAATTACACATTTTACAGGATCCTTCGCAGTCACATCACGCTGTAAAAAATCTGTAATTTAACAGAATTTTCACTGTTTATTTTACAGATTTTTCCTATATTTTCAAGATACACGAAAATATCAATGAAATGACAAACACAGACTGTGATGTTACATGTCAAATGGAAAATAACATGAAAAAACTGTAACTGTGAATAACCAAAAAATTTCATTTTTTTTAAAGAAATTTTTTCTTTTTTCACAGAAAAAACAGTTAAAATACATGTGCAAATGTATTGTAACTTCACAAATATTTATTTTCTATTTATGAGATTAAACTGTTAATTTAAAGTTTAATACAATACAAAAAAGAATAAAATGAGATAAAATTACTGACAATTAACCGTAAAAGAAGTATTTGTCTGTAAGTTTAACGAGACTTGTTTGTTAATTGACAAATATCTTGTGTAATTACAGGAGGTTTCACAACAAAATGCTGAATAAATGTATTTTTGTGAATGTATAACATGTATAAGCACTGATAAACTGTCCAAATACAGTTTTTATCAGTGGATTGTACAACTTAGTCTCATTGAAAATTATTTATATATATTTATAGGTAATTTGATCGTTTTAATACATGTAAATATCTTTATTAAACATTAATACGTCAAAAAAAAAATGCAAAATCTCATGTAAAGTTAGGGCAAAAAACTGTATTTTAATTATGGAAAATTACCATATTTTTATGAGATGGTTTTCAGTTATTTAACAGTATTTTTTTGGTACCCCTGCTGCCAGAATAATACAGTTTTTTTATGTTGTTTTTTTTTACAGTGCAGAATAGCAACAGAGGACATGGTTATAATATCAGCTGATGTAGCCGCTCCAGAGCAAGGTTATAATCATTAACGAAAACTAACAAAATGAATTGAAAAAACATTTTCGTTAACTGAAATAAATAAAACTATAATTAAAAGAAAAATGGTGACTAACTGAAACTGTATTGTGTCCTTACAAAACTAACTAAAACGGGTAAAAATTATGGATAAAATTCCCTTCGTTTTCATCTTTGTCATTGTTGGATTGATATGAAATTGGTTTATTTCACTTAAGCATTTTTAGCTAACGGTACCATACAACACTTGACAGTCCGTCACTTCTTGTCACTTGTGGTTTCCAGTCATCTTCTGGTCCCCACTCTACCTGGAAACATGGAGACTAAAGTTGGGAAAAAGCAGCAGAGTCCTGTCTGGGATTTATTTGAATATGATGAAGAAGAAGAGAAAAGATATTAAAAAACTAAAACTAATCCTAAAACTAAGCATTTTGGAAGAAAGCGAAAACTAATAAAAACTAGCAAACCTGCTCTAAAAACTAATTAAAACTAACTGAATTAGAGAAAAAAAAGTCAAAAGTAACTAAAACTAAACTATAATGAAAAATCCAAAACTATTATAAGCTTGTTCCAGAGAACCAGCCCTGTTTGATGAATTATCAGCACAAGGGTGGAGTGGAGAGATAAGGATACTGGAAAGAAACAGAGCTGGAAATATGTTGTTGTAATGTAATAGGTCACTTGGATGGAACCAATCCCCGATTGCCAGTTGGCTGGGATCGGATCCATTGCTGTTTAGGACTGGAATCATGCAGTGATTCCAAACTGTTCTGTGATAGTTAACACACACCTGCAGAAAAACGTCAAAATGTAGACGTTAACATGACACATTTGATCTCAGTGTTTAACGTGGGTTTGATGGAACAAATAAATCCCCTTTTACCTCTGCCAGGAGGTATTGTGATCACTTTGCTTTGTGTGTTTGTTTGTTTGCGTGTTTGTTTGTTTGCAACTTTACGGGAAAACTATTATAATTTAACATTGAAAATCCCATTTACCACACATTTTTCATTATAACTCAACAAATATTGATTGGAATTTAATATAATTTGACATACACATGACTGGTACCAAGCTTCAACTTGGGCATCTTTGGAATTTGTCGCAACGTGCATTGTGGGAAGTGGAGGTTCGCACAGCCGCCTGGCAGCAGCAGTACAACCATATGATGTCATATGGCTGCAACAACACACAACGTGGAAATGGCTGAAACGCAGAAACGGCTGGAGGGAAGCAGAACTCCTGCCGTTTCCGCGTCATGTTTGTTGCAGCTGCCGCTGCCAGGCAGCGGCAAAAACCTCCACAATGCACATCGCAACAAAATTCCAAAGATGCCCGAGTTCCCTCCCGGCTCTGTTTGTAAACACATGGTTTGTTTCTGGTGGATGGCACTAAAAACTGTTCACTGTGAGGGAGGAGATTCAGGTGAGTAATCACAGAAAGACTTACAGATTCATGAAACTGAGGATACGACTGAGTTTGACAGATTTGAGGAAAAATTGGTCACGAAAGTCTCCCGCAGCTTTAACCAGCCAATCACAGCTCTTCTCTGTGTACAGAGTGCATACATGCATCGGTGCAGCATTCATGTTTGATGTGCACAGCTGATGCTCAGACACAGACAGGAAACACAAGGCAGCCGTCAAAGCTCCTTTAAATGAGTCTGTACAAACTATTACCTTTCAGCTCCTATAGACTATTCATCCTTTGGATATAGATTGGCTACAAATAACGGATTCATTTTTTTGGTTTGCACATAACTACCTCTTTTCAGCTGTCACTGAAAAAGTACCATTTGGGTTTACACACCATTGATGTAGCCTGTCTGGTGCATTTTAATCCACTATCAACCGTTTAAGAATCTGGTTTATTATCCCATCCCCCAAAGGGCAGGAGAGAGGTACTGTTTTTGGATTCAGTTTGTTTGTTTGTTTGTTTGTTTAACACTCTAGCAGCAAAACTATTGGTTGAATTTGTACCAAACTGGGTTTATAGATTGCCAGTGACCCAGAATAGATGTCATTACATTTTGGAAAATATAGGTCAAAGTTTCAATTTCTTAAAACTTCTTTTCCCCCATTGTCTATAAAAACATCAATTTTGTTTCAATTTACTTCAAACTTGGCACATATATAGAGGCAATTGATATGTCGATATCAGCACACACATAGACATGATGACATCAGCTGGATCAATGCCAAAATAAGCTACAATACATGTGAGGGGTGGGGTTTGTTGTGCCTGGAAATGGCTCTTTTGATAATAAAGGTAGCAGACCCCTGGCCTATGCAATGACAATAAAGATTTACCTTATCTTATCTTATCTTATCTCAGGGGTCTGCAACCTTTATTATCAGTCAGAGCCATTTTGCCCCCTCTTCCGCCAAAAAAAATAGTCTGGAGCCGCAAAAAATAACAGAGCTTATAAACTTTAAAAAGTTTTAATCTTTTTTTACATTCTATCTGTTACAACCACTGGATAAAACAAACAGAGGTGCAGTGTGGAATGGATTCTGGAGTATGATTACTCTAAAAGTACACAGTAAAAGTAGTTCATAGTATTTGTGCTACTAGTATATGAAGTACTAATACCAAAAATACCAAATTCACGAGGTACTTATTGGAAAAATTAATTTTATTCGTCATTGAATTTAGTCTTAAAGCCTATTTCAGATGTAAAAACATTTTGGAGCTTGGAAGGGATTTTTGAATATGATTACTCCAAAAGTACACAGGAAAAGTAGTTCATAGTATTTGTACTAACAGTATATGAAGTACTATTTCCAAATATACCAAATTCATGAGGTACTTATTGGAAAAAATAATTTTATTCATCATTGAATTTTGTCTTAAAGCCTATTTCAGATGAAAAAGAAAACACTTTTGGAGCTTGGAAGGGAATCTGTTGCAGGATTACTCCAAAAAGTACACAGTACTCATACTCATACAGTCGCTCTATGAAAAGTATTGCTATTCTGGAAATGATTCTCTTCCAAACTCAACACTGCCTCCACAGTTCCCAGTTGTTCTGCTCCACAAGCTCCGCAAGCTCCCAGAAAACGGACAGAATTACCTGAGTATAACAAAGGACGGACAGAACCCTCCGTCGTCTGCATCTGCGTCTTTAACGTAGAGCAGAAATGAGCCCTTACTTTGTTGTTGAAGGCACATTCGCTCCATGCAGCTCATCTACTGTAATTGTGAATGAGTAGCGCACAAGAAAAACGCTAGTGGCTGGACTGACCGCAGTAAAGGGAGGAGACTACAAGGAGGAGGAAGAGACGCAGTAAAGGGAGGAGCCACTACAAGGAGGAGGAAGAGCGCAGTAAAGGGAGGAGCCACTACAAGGAGGAGGAAGAGACGCAGTAAAGGGAGGAGCCACTACAAGGAGGAGGAAGAGACGCAGTAAAGGGAGGAGCCACTACAAGGAGGAGGAAGAGATGCAGTAAAGGGAGGAGCCACTACAAGGAGGATGAAGAGATGCATGAGGCTCTGGAGCGGCAGGTTGCTGACTCCTGCCTTATCTTATCTTATAACAGTTTGTTATATGTCCAGGGTGTACCCCAACCTTCACCCTTTGGTAGCTGGGATAGGCTCCAGCATCCCTGCGATGGAGAGCATTACGTAATTTGGAAAACACATAACCAAAGAAAAAGTTGAAAAAATTGAATGTGACAAATCTTCAAAATTTAGAACTAAAAGTAGTTTTCCTGGTTTGAGGTGTGGACATTAAATTGTACCCGATAGGGAAGTTTTGTATGATCTGCTTCTCTGATTAAACAAAGAATGGAAAAAAAAAAGTTTTCCTTCTATTTCAAAGATTACTTTTTGAGTGTGTATTGGTTTGTTATGCCCTTCTGTACAGTATGGGGATGCATAAGAGTAAAAAGGAACTGTCTAATATGAATAATGAAGGTTAAAATGGAAAATCTTACTTTTTCAAATCTAACCTGACTTTACAAATAATTATCTACAGTGAAAAAACTATTGTCACCAGCACAAAAAATATGCTTTAATAGAATTCACTCATGACTGCAGAAAAATAATGTTCTTTAAAATGTCCCACCTAATTTGTTTGAGCTTTGACTGAACAGCAGTGAATCATGAGATCAGGTTTATGGAAACTGAGGGACTTCATCCCAACTTTTGCACCACAAGAGCTCCACCCAAAAGAGATAAAGTCAAACTGAAACATCCTCAAGTTGCTAAAGGTTCAGTTTGTTTTTTTGTGGAACATGAAATGTCGAGCGTAGTACATTGGCCTTGGACCAGAGGCAGCGGCGTAG